>NW_015112934.1:110422-162765 GCF_001443285.1 Poecilia latipinna | reverse complement strand
GCTCAGAGACTCGATGACAAAAAAAAATTTCCTTCTGGCTTCTGTCCCCTTGCAGGCTCCATCCTCCAGGAAGTCAGAGTGCTGATGTGATTGAAAGTGTCCCTGGCAAAGGCTTTTACTCACTCGACCACATAGGTGAGAAGGGACTGAAATGCTGAATATGATCAGAGATTATGCCACAGTCCAAGAGCATCGGCTTTAGCAAGAACTTTCAAAACACCTATCCAGATGAGACAAGCTGAAGACAACAACATCTGGCTCGTTTAATCTAATCTCTCGGCTCAGTGAGAAATATCTTTAACTCCCACACAAGAACTAAACATGGCAAATTTTCTGCTTATAATCCTCCTGAGTCTCGTACATGTTGACTGGATTATACAGCCTAATTTTTTTGGTGGGGGGGGGCTTCATGTCTGCTTTAAAATGCTGTAGTCCGGGTCATGTGGGTCTATTTTTAAAATCTTTTTAGTGGCAGGCAATGGCTGGAAGTGAGGAGACTGCATGTCAAATTAATCTCTCAGGAGAAGGAGACAAAACGTGGAAAGAAATTCTCCAGGGGAAAATCCTTGTTTATTCATAAAGTTATGATAAGAGTCCCTGTGAGAAATCGGCTGGCGTCCAGAACCGGACGATTTTCTGCTTGTTTGCCCCGTAAGGCTCAGGAACTCAAAAAGGCAACCATTATCATATCAGTGAATGCCTCTCAACAAAACTCTGCAGCATGAAAGCTGTGACTGACGAAGGAAGATTCAGTTAACTTATTTTGAGTAAGCTATGTCAAATGAAGTTAGACGAACCACAGAGTAAGTAAAACTGTACTCAAAGGGAAACCATACAAATATGTCAACCACAAACCACAAAATTCTGATTGCTGCCTCTACAGTTGTGCTGCTTATATATTCTCCGGCTGAAGTGAATAAATAAAACGTGATTGTGCTATATGTGACAGGTATTAAACTATTTTCAGACCCAAAATATTAGCAAATTTGCTAAGTCACATTGGTAAAAGCATTCTTTTGTAGTGGAAGTTTTTCTTTTTTTTTTTTCTTTTTTTTTTGGAGGGGTGAGAACGTCAGGACCTCTCAGATAACAATCATCTTTCCTCCACTGCAAGGCCAAACAGTAACAATTGTTAGGTACCAGGTTGGGTTTTCTTCTTTTTCAGCTCTGACCATCTGAGGGCGCCAGAGGCTGTTTCCTTGTCCTTGGTGGGTGTGTCAGCAGGCTCCGCGGTACGCACCTGGCTCCAATCGTCATCTAGAGGAGTATTTAAGCGGCAGGCTCCCGCTCTTCACCGCCAGAGTGTTTTACCTATTGTGGACATCTTCAAGTTTTCCCCGGAGAACTCCTGTTGTCGAGCCTAGAGGGAAGTCCCCTCACGACGCTGGGAGCGAGACTCACCGGGAACTGGAGTCCTCCCACATCCCTCTGTTTAAGAGCCCGCTGTGCGCCTCCGGCTGGAGTCCGCCCCGAAGACTCCTGGTCTCTCACTCTCACGAGTCGTTCCCTTCCTCGTCCCTCTCCGAGTCAGCCTCTACGCCTAGCCGCAACCTGGTACCGGAACCTTCCCCCAACCAGAATTCTTTATCACAAGTAAGCTGCGAACCCATACAAGTTGCCAGATTTCCTACGGTCATTAAACTCACCTCCACTCTCCCCTGTGTGCAGCCGTGCCAGTCCTTCCACTGCAGCTTCCCGACTGTGGATGTTTTGAACTTTATTGTCAATAAACATCTAAAGTTTCATTCTGCCTCTCTGAGTTTCTGCATGTGGGCTCAAAAACTAAAACCCAGCATGACAACAATGATCACATAAGTGACACCAGTGCCAAGTTATTTGTGGCAGACTGCAATGTTAATGTAATATTAATCACTTTTAGTGATATTAAACAGATTTTACGTGTGGGTGAAAGGCCAAATCGCATGAAAATCTATTTGGTTTTCCATATTATTAGCCATGTGTGGACTAGGCCCAAGTTAGGAATGATAGCATTAGCTGCCATTGGAGCAGCTCGTATAACTCCAGCTAACTTTGTGAGACTGAAATACAAATGGAGAATTGTAGATAAAGTTGTAAAATCTTAACAATTGCAATTATCAACCGTTGATATATTTGTGTACGAAAACATAGCGAATGCATCAGTTTGTGGAGGATTCCACTCAAACACTATAATGGCTTTTCAAAATCATTTTTGTCCCGTCATCCAAATAACGTTTAGGCTTTGAGATGTGGGGAATACGACGACATGGAGAATGAGCTTTTATGTGGTGTATGAAGTAGATAAAGAAGAATTATTTTTCAGTTGAATTTTAGTTTGCAAATATTTAATCAGAAAAAAATAGCAATTGCATCTCTACTGAAAAAGGTTTTGATTGAATGGCCCATGTGAAAATAAAAAGAAGAGTTGCAATAAAGTAGCATGTAATGCAAAGTTGTTGTTTTTTTACTGTTTTAAATTGTATTTCTTTTTCATAAGAAACATTCAGGCATAGGCTTAGCTATTTACAAACTAATTCCTAAAGACATTTGGGATCCGCAAGAAAAACACTTAGAACCACAAATGCAATGCTAACAAGTAACATAATTAGCTGATCCTTTGTGTGTTGTTTTGCACTTAGTCAATTCACTACCTCTAATAATCCCATGTAGGCAGTTTATAGTGCCCTTACTGCTATTAAACTCTGTTACCATGATGCCATTATCTCTTCTGTCTAGGTTTTTATGGCATAAGGGCTGAATGGTTTTTATTGTTCCTGGAAAATGATTTTCCCCGATGGCAAACTCCTCTGTTTTAGAGGTTAATGGGTGCTGTTATATTTGAAGTCATTTTAAATGTGTTTTTTTTTTTTTTTTTTGAGCCTTCAACTGCATAAACAAATAATTAGCTGTCTATGAAAGTGGACATGTTTCAGTAGTTCTTGTCTTAACCTGATAGGATTGTCTTCTAGCTCTTCTTTAGAATCTGAACTTCTGAAGTTATTCTCAGCTTTTTAAAGTAATTGCACACACATGCAGTTGCAAGACCATGCTTTCTGGAGCAATAAAATACTTGTGTATTTCCACAGCGCACAGTCAGAAGACTTAATCACAATTAGCATAAATACAGATATCTTGATTAATAACAAGAACTGTTTGTATTTCTAGTGTGCATTTAGTCATTCCTAAATGCACACTCATTTCTTGGCGACATACCAGACCAGAAAAAGTCTTTCATCCTCTGTTAACAAAACCTCACAAAGCTACTTGCAATCACATGTTCCAACTGAGGAGATTACAAGTGTGGTTTGCAGAGACACCCCTCCCTAAAAATGAGCACCTACCAACAGTTTGCTCGACTAAAGACAGACTCTTTGGGGTAAAACTATGGATTCACCACTACCTATAACATTACCGACATTACCCAGATGAGAACATACAACCCTGAAAGAAGGTGTTTGTCCAGATTCTAAGCAATCCAGGTCATGACAATCCTAAACAGCCTCTATGGCACTGTCAAAAACCAAGAAGACACTAAAATTTACCAACACTTCACTAACTGAATTCTTTGGGTACAATAAACTAAACATCAGCAAATAAGCTCCAGACATTCGCCCTCAGCTACCAGTCATAAGTCTGCTTCTCAAATTAGAAACCTCCTTATACTCATTTTCTATGTTTGGGATAAAATCAATACCACTCTACTATATGAAGGTATAAAAAAAATCATTAAGCAATATTCTTTATTATGTTTCCTACTATTTCAACATCAACCCATTCGGCAGTCACCTGCGCCATTACCACTCGGTAACGTGAGTTGAGGAAATGTTGTATTCTTGAGTGCAGTCACTCCAGAGCATAAACAGAATAACAATTTTAGCAGCTTATGAATGCCGAGAAATTCAGGGAACACCTAAAGATGTCAGCTTATTTGTGGTTTTGGTCATGGAGCAAAGTGTAAATAAAACCCTTAAAGTTTTATTAATTTTACCCAAAGTACTGCTATAATTCCATCTTGTCTCGGCATCATGAACCGCATATTGTGTAATGTTGGCCGAATTCAACTTTGCAGACATGATTCACTCAAAAGCAGCATATGTAGTTGATCCTGGGAAAAGAGACAAGATTAGGGCTTATACATATGTAGGCAGGTGTGTTGTACTCAAATGGGATTAAAAACAATGTAGTCTCCGCCTCTTCCATTCTCGAAAGCATTTGCACACAAAGACTGGTGCAGAAACTCAATTCCAGGCAAACTACCGAAAATGAATGACTGCTTTACATAACAATTGACATAAGCCCAGATGGGGAATTCCTGCATAACAATGAGAACTGTTTCTGCTCATAATCACTACCCTAAATGTCCCCTTTTGCGCCATAATCTGCCTCCAAAGAAAGCTTAAGCATGGCAGATACTGGAGTTAGTAAGAATACCCAATCATCTCAAATGTTTTTCAAGTTATCTCAATGTCTGACTGAGATTTGCTTGATAAAAACTTGCTATTTTGTAAGACAAAACAATTTCAATAACATCCCGCACACCTGGTCAGGATAAAGCTGGCACTGGCTGCTCCTGGGGGGGTGGCTGAGGGTCCAGTTACAGAAGGGTAAGTAGTGTTTAGCCCTGAGTCATTAATGGAGTGGACAGGGACCAGGACTGCAGGGGGAGCTGGAAGAAGCAGCCCGTCCCTGTGGCCCATTGTTCTGGATCGCCAGTGTATTGTCATCAGAGAGGAAAGAAAACAATCCCTTCACTAGGCTTTCAACGGGGCGAAGGCACCATAACAATAACCCCACATCACAATGCAGTCCGCCCAAAAGACGGACACTGCCAAGCATTCACATGCAGAACACATTCATTTCCTTCACTGACACCACTTCTTTCACGGGAGAATGTGAGAGGAAATGCAAACAGCTAATATTACAAGGCGGCATATTTCACTTTGAACTGATAAATCTGATAATGGTTATTCACTCTGAAACGACCAATTCATGACCAGCAATAGTTGCTACTGTGCCTTCAGTCAACAGTCTTGCACAGTTCATGGACTGATGCATAAATCTAATTAGTTATGTTTATTATTCCGTTTCCAAATGCTTTGGAGTGTATCCTCCATGCCAATCTTCAAAAAACAAGTTTTTGCATGCAGATGAAAGCAGAGAACATGACAGACTGTGAATGTCTGTGGATGTCAAAAAGTCTCCAATTAATAAACTCTGCAAATGACTAAAGACAGCCTGAAAATGCTAATCATATGTTTTACCTTTCCATCAATCATGCTGCTCTTTTTTTGGCATTCCTGCTTTTTTTTCTGTCTATCTAAGACTGTGTTTGTTTGTCTGCCTGCCTTGCCGGCTGTCAGTCTTTATCTCTTGGTCTCTGTCAGCTTGTCAGGTCTGACTGTCTGTCAATTTGTATTTCAGCTTGCCATCCTTGCCTGTACGGTGTAGAGAATGAGGCCAAAAAAACTGACTTAGGATATTTTGTGGAGCAGAGAAAGTCTGTGATGCATGACCCAAACAGACAGCAAGCTGCCTGTTGGGCTCTTCATTGTTGGGCTTTCGTTTATGAAATCAGCTTTGGGATACATGCATAATTTACTAAATGACTGATACTTCCTTGTCAATCAATAATCACAATCTTGTGGTTTACTTTCTCATGAGAACCAAAATTACTCCCTCATATAAAGCAGAATTTTAAAAAGCTCATTATAAGCTAGGGCCTTTAAAGGCTCTCATGTCGAAATAAATACTGGACTTAGATTAATCTTCTTTGAAACAACTAAAGTAAACTGTAACAAGACTGATTACACAAGCTACCGGCTTTCACAAGAAGTCAAACAAGGCCACGTTGAGTGAATGCAGAAGGCAACATTTACATAAGCCTTTGATTAGTTTGTTCACACATGCATTTCAAGCCAAGATTTCAGCTGACTGTTGATATCACCAGCGAGGCTGAATTGAGGTTTGCCTGAATAGTAATAGTAAAGAGATGAACCAGCCACTAAACATGAATGCAGAATAGAACAAGGCAATTTTAATCTCGACAGCCCTGGACTGTGTATGTGGTATTTCACATACCTGGTTATTTGAGCTACTTGCCTTTTTTTTTTTTTTTTTCATCTGAAAGTACTCTGCCAATTTTCCTCTGAAATCAACAAGGCACTTTTGTTCACACAAGAAGTGTGCTCACTGGGTTGTTTTTTGTTTTTGTTTTTTTTCAGGCCATTCTCTGTTAACCCGTAGACAGTTGTGTGTGAAAATCCCAGTTGACACACAACTGAAATTCTCAGAGCAACTAGTCTAGCATACAATCACCCCACATAAAAAAAAAAAAAAACTTTCTTGCCCAATCTGATACTCGGCTTGAACTTCAGCAAGTCATCTTATCTACATATAGATGTCCAAGTGCATTAAGTTGTTGCATGTGATTGGTTGATTCACATTCTGGGTTGAAAGTCAATTAGAGGAACCCAATAAAGCGGTCAGTGAGTGTATATTTCTACATCTACCCATTTATGTTTTTGGAGTGCTTGGCACTGGTAATTTGAGCTGCATGCAAACATTAGCAACAAACTCACATTTTGAATTATGCACTTTTCCTCATTTCGTTCAAAAAGCGATTAAAACAAACATAGACCCTACAAAAAGTGTTAGGGAAAAAAACACTTGAACACACCATTGCTCCATTTTGAGGAATTATGCATTAAATATGACGAGTAGCTACTTAAAATCTTATGAATCTGAACAGCAGACTGTTGTCATTTCACAATTAATTTAGTTTCCCAGTTTAGCTGCTTTGTAAACAAGTATGATGAATGAATGTTTTATCTTTATGCCTTTTGAAATTTGTTGCTTCGCATTCTCCATTAACTGTTCAAAGCAACACACATTTAAGCCTTTGCTAGTCACCGCAGGCGAGTATAAACTGAACAACACCGTTTTCAGTTAGGAATCTAACAAACCACAAAAAGCAATCGCATACCTATGAAATGATACAGTGCTTTTGCGAAATATTAAGTGCAACACACTGCATGTTTTAAAGTATGTGCATTTGCGTGGGTGTGTTTGAGGAATGTAGTAACTGCCTGGTAATTAGAGTTCAGATTCAGGTATGTAGAGCCGCGGGGAAGCCTGGGTAAGACAGGCAGAAAGACAGACACTCTGTGGGTTTAGTTTGGCTTAATCCCCTACCAGGCAAAGCCACTACAAAAGCACTCAGGTAGGAACATATCGACACCGGTGTGGTCTCCGTGATCAAAGCTTTCAGCGTCGCCCTGAACTCATGCCTCAGAAAATGGACCAATTAGCGATAAGGGTGGGTTGAGAGTTGCTTGCGCTGCATGCCATACACCTAGCTGGCAGTGGCTTCAGACAAGGTAATTATACACACTCACCTGTCTGTCTCACTAACACTCATACCCTCCGCTATTACGGCTCACTCATCTCTGAGCACCACGGCATTACATCCCTCTAACATGGGCCAATATAACATCAGCTGACATGAACCCAACTGTAGCTACATGTGGGGGCAATTAATCTCTGTTGTAGAGTTTTAACCACCCCAAAGCTACTTGCTGCCTTCAGATTTTTGCCATTAAGCTGATGTTGGTGTCAGTACCGCCAGTACCCCTCTGTATGTCTCCATCTCCTCCATTCCGATTTATGGAGAGTGTTTGAAGTTCTTGTTTAACAAGGTATAGTGTCGTCGTTCATTTAAAAATTCTTTTAAAAAAGCAGTTTCATATTAAATATAGGGAAATTTATTTGAAACTAAAAGAGTAAAAAAATATCTTATCTGACAAGAACTCAATTAAATTTGTAGAAATAAAGCTTTTCATTCCTTATCCAACGCGCCCCCCCCCCTCCCAATGACAGCTGCTCTCATATACTATAATAAATGTGCTTTCGAAAATTATGAAAGCCCAGATGATTATATCATGTCTTTTTAAGCTTCTAGATGAGTCACAAAACCTGAGTTGAATGGCAGTCAATCTGCGGATTGACAGTGGATGTATTTTACTCCTTTGGTATAATTTACAGTTTTCCAACGTTTATCTACTCAGACATATAAAACACCGTGGAATGTTATGGTTACTCCGAATGTTGTGCAGTCAAATGTCTACTTATGATTGATGGCAAATTCATGGTAATGGTAAAGTGCAAGCCCCTCTGCATGATTGATGGAGTCATAAAACTGACAGATGCCAATTAGTTACCTGAGAGGAGATGACGCATACCATGACACACCTGCGGACCACCCGTCATTTATCCTCTGGTTCAACCAAACAGCCGCACACTATTTGTGGAGAACCTTAGTTTAAAAAAAAAAACTGTCAATAACGATAGAGTTTGTACTGCCTTTAATTGTAGGACAAATTGTCCCCCTTTTATAATCCAAATTGTAAATTATTGTCTTTTGGTTGATTTGTTTTGAATGGGCATGTTTGATTAAGAATTCTGGTGATTTTCTTTTACAAATAATTGGCTGAGGCTATTGTTGGACTAAATATCAATCTCCAAATTTGACTTTTATAGGCAAGATAATAACTGCACGTAGTTTTTAATAGGTCATTTCAATATTTCCGAAATACAAATAAAACATCCAATTACCTCAATTAAATATAAATGATAATTGCTGAACCGAGTATGTTTTATTGAACCAAAGTATGACTCAGAAGCTCCTTATTCCATCTTCACAGAAGGCTGTAGAAAAAAAAAACAAAAAACAGGAGAAATTAAAACTAACAGGAAGACATCCAAATATGACAAAAAACGCAAAATAAAACCAGCAAAAGAGGAGCAGACTACAACAATGAATAGTTTTTGGCCCCCAGTATCTACAGAATGGTTATTTTTAACTACAACTACAGCAAAGTAAACTTTTGAGAAAGTAATGCTAAAATAGAAAGCTACTTAACTAAATATTTAAATATCTAAAGTCTAAAGAGCACTAGAATGTTGTAGTTATCCTGATTCCTGAATGTTTCAACTTACAAAAGAACTTATTTGTGAATCTATGTGTACTTTGACTGTCTTTGTGGTAACAAGACCCTTCAGTGAGTGACCTCCTGGCACAAAGCTGCAAAGGAGTCAGACATAATTAGACCTCTTGGACTATGTAGGTCACACATGACCACCTCAGACGATGCAGCAGAACCAACCCCAGAGATAAGTGACTTTTTTTTTTATGCTATTCTGCAATCTTCCTCTATTTCTTGAAAAATCTGTCTCACAAAACAAATTGGTGTGGGTGAAACGACAAACATCACAAAAGCAGAGCTGTTGACAAACAGACAAAAGTGAACATGTTACTTTGCATGTCTATTTCCAATTTGGGTGCCGACACAGGCAGATGCTCATGCTTGCACACTCAATACTTTCATTTCTTGTCAGCACAAGGAAGCGATTACAGTGGACATGTACCAAAGGTTGAATTTTTTTTTTTTTTTTCCGCAGTATATACTTACAATTCTATGTATTTTCAAGCATAAATGTAAGCTCCTGTTTATGCATCCTGTATTTGGAACCGCTGAATTGTATGCAGGGGAAACAAATGCACAAAAAAATAAACATGTTTACTGCCACAACTCAGAATCTAGTCTGTTTGCAGTCTCTGACAAGAAATACGCCTTCTTCTAAGCGAACCATGAAATATATAGCTATAGCTGTGCGCCTAGGAGCTTGACTTCAAAGGGACTAAGAGGATTTTTTTTTTTTTAAAGCAACTTAAAGAAAAAAAAAAGAAAACTATTTCCATCTTAAATGAACTGTATAAGGTTTCTGTGGGGGGCCAACTGGAGAGGAAATCATGGCATGACACCAGTTCAAAGACACCTTAAGCCAAAGCAAAGTTTACTAAACAGACAAGATTACAGGGTGAAAGTATGAAGATGTACCAGAAATAAAGACAAGCTGGTATCGATAGTGTGGTCGGCTTTCTTGTGTGATACTACAGTATGTCTGTAATGTAGACAGGCTGTCTAGAAGCTCTAAACTATAGACCAGAATAGCTCTGATAATGCATCTGTCATGAAAGTGTCATCAGGAACTGTTCCTCAGCACTGCGGAAAATTAAACTGCCTTGATGACTTGTTGGTCGGCTGTATTTAAAGCCGTTACCATGACTGCGCATATTTAAGCAATACATACATATACTGTCCCACAGTAGCAATGTGTTTTAGAAGACACAGAAGCTTATATTAGCTATATTGCTATATTGTATAAAGCTCTGTATTGAGCTTTGTTCATTTTCTCATCAACTCTGAAAAGCTTCACTATCCCTGCTGAAGTGAGCGTTCGCCAATCATGCTTCTGCCCGTAACCAGGTGTCAGAAGAATGTGAGCCACAAACTTCAATTTAGATCCGAGCACCTTTTACAGGTGTTTGAGGTGCCAATTGGTCTACGTGATCTATTAAATCTCCATACGAGTTGCAGAAAATGAGTGCTGCTGCACCAGAACAAAGTGAAGTCCTTTCACAATCACCCTATTGTTTTGCCAATTATTTCTTGACAAAACACATGGAAGGGGTGAAATGGTGTCTTATCCTCACCCCCCCAAAGTATTTTATAAAAAAGGAGGAGCCAATGTTGGTTATTTTGAGGACCAAAAGAAGTGCTTAAAACCTGAGTCAGAGGTAACAAAGATAAGTAAGATGTTATTTCAAACTAAACAATGTCCAACACACATTGAGATGTGTCTGCACTTTATTTAATCTTTTAGAAAGTGAGATAGCGCAAGATAACAGGAAGGGTACATTTATTACAGCGGATTTGTGTCAGTTTTATCCTTTTCAGTCTGTAATGGAGCATGCTAATTTTGCTAATGCTGGCGGTCTTTTGGAAGTCCCAGAGTGAACATTAACCGATTACAGTCTACAGAATAACTTGGAAACTTTGTTTTATTTACACTGTCTTAACCATATAAATAGATGGTTAAGACAGTTCAAAATGTCAGCGCCGTGATTATTTTATTTGGGTTAAAATAATAATGAACACTGCTTTACAGCGACTGCCCTTCCCCACATGTGGGGAGATTATGCATCTGCTTCTAATGTAGCTAATCAATGGCTCACCACGGCATTCCTTGAAGACAAATTTGCTATTGAGACCCCAGACATTCATGAGGAGAATAAGATCTAGGATCTTGGCATCATAATTTCCAAAATCAACAGCAAAATATTGTGTTGAACAATCCATTCATTTTCAAAGTTTTGTGTCAAATGTGCCATCTGCCTTAAGGGGTTTAAAGGTTATTCTGATGAAAGATGCTTGAAAAGATGCTTCAAAGCCCCCGTGTGAACCTGTTTGTAAGAGCGTAAACATGAGATCATTTTAACATGGTGCAAATACACCTACTCACACCATTTGCTAAATACAACCCAGTTTCAAATTGCAATGTAAACTGCATCCGACTATGTTAATGGACTCTCTATGTCCTCTCAGGACAATGTGACTGGTCCTTGACTTTTTTATGACTTCCCCTTAATGAGTCCTTGGGTGATTATGCCTTTAAGGACCCTTTAATAAGAACTGAGCAAACGGGGCTCTCAGCAGAACAAATGGAAAACTCAGAGGCTGATGTGAGAGGCTTTCTCTGCCCTTGTGGCTAAAAGCCAGCACTATGGGAATGGACATTGATAATGAAGACATTTCCCCCGAAAACACAGGCACAAATGAAAAGCTCTAGAAAGCTTTTACAGCAGTTTCAATTAACATTGAAAGATACAAAAAGCTCTCGATCTGGGGGAACTAACATTCACACTTAAATTTAAATAAAATCTCACTAAACAGTTCATCTAAGAGCTGTGCATCAATATTAAAAGAAATGAATGAAACACTATTTCAGCACTGCTATTTCAAATTGTGCTTTTGCCATCATCTGAACGTCACTGATGTTGCGTATGTGTTTTGAAAAGTGTCAGTGGAAATAAACTGAATTTCCTTGAATTATTCGTCTTTCCAAATCTTGGCAGTAATCCAGAAGCAGCTTAAAGCACTTCAACAGCCACAGTCGGCCAACTGGGGTGAACCTCAAGCTAAACTCTAATTTCCTGCTTAGAGAGAGTGATGGGATATTACTTAAGATAAGAGGCCTGGAACAGGAAGCAAAGTGAATCCTTGTCATGTCAGGTGGTAAACTTCTGTGTGCTAACGGAAGCTATGAACATGACTAGATAAAGTCTGTCTTTTGTTTCTGCTAATCCAGCCCTGGCAGGTGCAGCACCTCTGTGACTTCATTGCATGTTTTAACTTTTTTTTTTTTTTTTTTTCCAGGAGCTGCATATCTTCTCTTGATTGTCCCCGACTACGTTTGGTCTGTGAGGTCATAAAATGGCCTTGAGGAACAAACACTTCCCAACAACTTACCAGTGTGTCCTGACCATCTAAACATCCACCAACTCCCTTCCAGCCTTAATAAACAATGTACCCATCTATTTACAATGCTTTCCCTCAGCATGATACCCAGGTTTTAATCACCCACCCATCAGCACAATGCTGGACACTTGCCTCCACAGCCCATTTCAATAGACGGAAATTGGAAATGCAAAACAGACCAGTAGTGAAAGGACATGCAGCCCCATCAGATTCCAAACAAACAATGGAGAATCTGCTGCTGCTTAGCCTACATTTCCTCCAGACACACTGGGCGAACAATGAAACCTTATGACTGACTGTCTGCTGCGTCCAGATCCAAGATGAAGCCAGGATGGGAACACATCCTCACATAGTTTGGGCTTCAGTTGATTCAAAGAGCCAAATTAAAAGATCAATTTCTCAGAGAAGATGAAATGAATTCAATTCTAAGAAATCAGTGAGGCAGAAAAATCAATAATGAGGAGCAGAAGGGCAGATGGCAACAACTAAATGTGAATAATGACTATTGTGTTGTCAGCTCTCCTAAAAGGAAAATGGTTATTATTCATGCTGGAGAATCTTTTCCCCCAAAATGAGTTTGTTACTTGTGATGACAGCATAGAAGGGAATGTGGCTTGGTGTCATTCCCAAGTAAAGTTGCATGTATAGTCTGTGGTTTAATGTACCACTAGTTCTTGATGGTTCACAACCACATTTTTCCCAGACCAAAAGAACTTGATACATTTTCTATGTAATTTTGAATGTATTTCACTGTAACCTTAAAATGTAAACCACAGTACCTGACCCAAAACTTTGGAAAAAACATGGTCAACTGGAAATTTACGCAGAGGCCAATAACAGAAGACACTGATGGCCCGGCTAACCGTATTGCCTAGATATGGATTTTACAGATTTTTTAACAGGAAGCCAAATTATGTTGATTCGAAACACTAATTTAAAATGCTGACTCTACGCACTTAATTTTAAGAGTTAACCTGGGGCGACTTATTTCATCTGGGAAGTAATCAGAAAGCTAAAATGTTTGGCTTTGACATATATATTGCTCCAAATTTTACTATAATCGGTAACATGTCTGATTTCCACAATAAAATAAACTGAAGTTTCACAACTTATTTTACCATCATATATATTTAGACATTTTGGATCCATAATAAAATCTGAAGCAGTGAGTTCCTTAACAAGTGTTTGGTAGGTAACTTTAATACAAATACCCTAAAAAATGAATTACTTTATTAAAATTGTGCAAATAGTCAAAATATACCCATATTTTTTTGAAACAATTGAGCAGCAGTAAGACAGCAAAAGAAAAACAGATAAGCCTTAAAAGGTAAAAGAATAAAAATGTTTTGTTTCAGCTAACATTCAGCCACAAAATTTCATTTGAAAGTGAGTGTTGAAGCTTCAGGAAAAAAACAAACAAAAGTGTTTCATCAAAAATAAGATCCTCCAGTAACCTTTAAAACAGAAATTTGAGCTGATTCAAAAGTCTCCAAATGTCCTTGGAATAGAATTTGTCATAAATGTAGTGCGTCGTTTTTCATCTAAAAACAGCAGTTAACATCTTTTGATTCACCGTCCTCTAACTGTCACAAGAAACAAAGACAAATAGGAGTCCAAGTGATAAAACTTTAAAAAGTCGGCTTGACTTTTCAAGCCGAGACAAACGGCAAGAATTTATTGAACACAGTGCATTATAGCAACAAACTAGCCGGCAGCCCCGTCTTCCCGGCGTATATTGTTCCCCGATGAGCGATCATAAAATGTGCAACCCTCGGCACAAGTGTTTGTTTACATCAGAAGAAATAATACTCCCTCTCAGACAAGGGGTCTCAGTGGCTTTGATAAGGATCACAGCTATTTATTACACCCAGCAGAGCCTTTCAGTGAATTGCTTGATAATGAGTTGTCTCACCAGAATACATTCAGCAGACACAGGAGTGGAATTCTGACTCTTGGTTTATCTAAGGGTTTACCTGATGGAAAGTTCTGCACAGATGAACAGTCAGCAAAAAGGATGAAAAAAAAAAAAATTCTGGTCATTGGGAAAAATAAGAAAGCTCTCTGTTCATGTTACCCTGTATTCATTGTGAGTGACGTTTTGTATCCAATCAGCCTTGAGTCACCATGCTCCGTCTCTGCTGGGGGTGACAAACCTCCCAAGGACACAAAGAGGGAAAATATCAACCAATCACAGGCCCGTTAGTCAAACTATCAGCTGGTCATAGCTCCATCTCCCACACTCTCCTTCACCCTGGGGTAGGAAAAAAAAAAAAACTGAAAAAAAGTACTGGACTGCAGCCAGTTCAAAACTGCAGGGTGACACACACACACACACACATAGACACACTAACCAAAAGAGACTCAAAGACCTTGACCCCCTCATTCCTCTCCAAGGCTCCAATGCCAAAGCTATGGTTCTAACTAAACACAGCCTTCAAGAGGAAAGATAGTTTAACCCTCTGAAACCAATGCTTTGTTTCAGCCTCGGTCTCATGCTTAATCCCTCACAAATCCCAAACCTCTGCGGGACTCACGGTTAGCCAAAGTGGCAAAAAAATACCCAGAGGAAAGAAGCTTATGAAATATTCAAAAACTCAAAAGTCATTGTTAAGCAAACTCTGATTATCAGAAGCAATAACACGACCCAGATACATGATGAGAATGCACATATATGGGGAATTCTCATATATGTGCTGCATTTGATGAGCACCATTTGCTCATCAAAAGCAGCACAAGCTCAAGAGAATCTACATGCAGAATGAGCCAGAAGGGAATCTAAAAACCGCTACAAAATCAGATTAAGCAAAAAGTCAGGTTTAGAACTCAAATTAGAAAAATAAAAAATAGATACAAATGTATTTATTTGCAAACCAAATATAACCTCTTGAAACATTTGTTTCCAACTTTTTTGGTCAGGCACATTTTTCTGAGAAACTGAGCCAGTGGACTCTGCATAAGTAGAAAATGTAGGCACTTGACAACCATGTGAATATGTTTAAAGCTGCTGCAGGTAACTTTTATAAAAAAAAAAAAATACATATACATTATCAAAATTATCAAATTTTCAACATTTTCACTAAGTTGTCACTGTTTCATATACACTTTTTATATGATTGAAGATATTTTCTTGTTTCATCTGTTTTGTGTTTTTGAATACTTTTCTTAATAATTTTGCACTAATCTGCTCACAAAATACCAAGTCTGTCATGTAAAACTGACTGTACAATAAAGTGATAATGAACTGATTTGATTAATATGTAGTCACATTATCGTACTAAAAATTCATGTAAATATTCTAAGCTGGATCTGGAATATAATATGAAGATTCATCTTGCATAAAGAAATATGAAAAAAGCACATAGACTATCTGTACACAAAAGATTGTTGTGTACTGCACATCTAAACATCTGAAAACCACACATAACTCTTCAAGATATTTGTTTATGTTCTGAAATGAACAGCATAATCTTAAATAAAAGACAAATATATATTTTTCAGATCTCACGACTCAACAGCAGCATACCATTTAGCCACAGCAATGTATAGTGGGGGGAACCAAGAAGGTCCTTGGAACGTTCCTATTTTGAATGACTACAGCTATTCGAAAGATTTAATCAACCCTGGATCTGTGTTTCATTGAAATTATATGTACATGAACACAAAGATTTTCATTTTCACTAAACATGCAGAATCTATTGCAAACATAACCATCATTTTTCCAAGACAAACAAAAAACTAAATGAGTTTAAAATGGTATTTAGGTTTTTGAGAGGATATGAAAGCTTCACTGGAGTGCCACTACCACTGGGTCACGGTCTGTTTCAGAACCGCAGCAGAACCTCAAGCTCGTAAGAGACTCCTTACTCCCACTCCAAAAAGCAGCAGACTGCTACAGTTTTAAATCTAATTTGGAATACCAGGACTACTTTTTTGTCATCTGGCAGTAAAGGTCACAGACGGGGCTCTTCAGGCCTCTATTGACATGAGTCCATCGACGGGACTGCAGAGTTCATATTGTGGATTACCGCAACATCTCTCACAATACATTAGCTTTTGACAGACAAGTTTATATTTCTCCGTCAACAGTGCACGGGTCAGCATGTCCAAAATATATGAGTGGATGAGTCGGAATTTCCTTAAGCTTAATGTAGACGGACTCGGACCTGAATTAGGTCAACAACTTAGTCGGTCATTAAATCTGCCTACCACCACACCAAAATCATTGCCAGAATTGAGGGTTTTCTATTGAAACAGGACACAGGAAAACCTGTCCACATTTTGATTTTAGTAGGTTAAATTATTGCAGTAGTCTCAATACAGATCTCGGTAAAAACACAATAAATAAACCAGGCAGCTGCAAAATTCAAACTGCTGCATCCTGAAAATGTACACACATAATTATTCTGGCCGTTTGTGTAGGTCACTTTCTAAAAAACAACAAAACAAGACAGCTCGAAATTAATTGAGAGTGGCGTTTAGCTTCTCGCAGACGACAAAAATAATAATAATTCAATTTCCATATCTCAGCAGCAGCATGTCGTACCATCATGACTAAATGCTGGGTTTATCTACTCTGTGTACAGCAAACAAATCTACTCCTGCTCCAGTTTTTACTCCACATCCAGAGCTGAGTGAATGTTTTTATCTGCTTCAGCACAAATAATGGCCATCTTTTTAGAGAACCAGAACAACAACAACAAAAAAAAAAAGCACAGGACACAACATCTGCTTAGTCAGGGGCCTGAGGAGGTCCAAATAAAAAGCCTCCCTGTACGTACACAACAGTAACTCGGCAAGGGCGACCTCAGCTGGTAAGGCATATGATTCAGGCACTTGTGAGGAGAGGTCACTATCAGTCTGTGAATACAAGAGGCCCTCTGAGTCTGGTTACTCGCAGGACTGCCACAGCCAACCCAGCTGGGTGCACTTCATCCCCTGCCCATGCGTTCGACAAGCCTGTTGCTCATTCATTACGGCAAAGTGCTGGGGGGCTTACTTGCTTGTCTGGTCTGCTTGCTCCATTTCTAACTGCATGCAGAGACATGAGAATAAAACAGGGTGACATGTGAGGTCAGAGTAGACTAATAATCAGAGTGTAAATCTTTTTGCCCAACAGAGAATCACTGTCAAAGCAAAAGCCTCCCACAGAATCTTCACTCTTCTCTAATTATTGATCTGCAGTTACTCCACTGCCATCATTCACCCTGACAGCAACCACTCACACTCCTGCAAAAGTGCAGCGGTCCAGAAAATATTTCAAAGTGTCGGAGCCACACCTGTTGTTCAGACCCTGGTTTGATGGCGAGTGCTTCTCTCTGAAATGTGCTTTTCATACAAGATTTGCTTTACCTGACTAAAAAGCGAGCTTTTATCTATGCAATGGATGATGCTCATGCTGAGCAGTCTCTGATCAACGCCTTTCTGTGGAATTTATTTTTCTTCCTTCCAGGAAGAAGATACAGTTTCTTAGAATATGAACCCAAAATATAAATACTCCTTTCCCCCCTACCCCCCACATAAAATTACTGGCTGACCAGAGATATAATTGGAATATGGAGTGTGAATACTTGGTACTTAAATTACAATATTCTACAAAAAATACCCCAAATGAGTCCACCGTGGTTGCAGAAGTTTCCTTGGATTCAAACACTAATACAGTGACGAGGCCTTCAACTTAATATATTGTGCATAGAGACAGAAATTAGGCTGTTTAACTTTTCTTGATGTTTTGATTCAAGTAATCATCTTTGGTAAATCTCTAAATGGGCATTAAAATAAACAGGGTTATACCAAAATCCGCTATTCTGATATTGACAGTTTCCTTTTCTGAAGGACAATATCACATCAAATATTAAAAAAATAGAAAGAAATTTCTACAAGTTCCTTGATATAGGTTATTGGTTTTAATCCATCAGAAAATGACAAGGAATGTCATCTCAAGGAGGATAATGGTTCGATTCGTATCCAGAAATAAAATCCAATGCAAGAGACAGATTCAAAATCAATTACAAGCATTCTAATTTGATCAGAGTCCTTCTGTTAGCAATGCCATCTATTAAAAAGCAAACTAAGGAAGCCCATCTGACTGCATTGAGGCATTAACGCGACACTAACATCTCCTCCTGAACAAACATGTGGTGAGAGCAGAAAGGAAGAAAACTCTTTATGTCTCAAACTCGTATCCATTTTTAATCAACCTCAAACAAATGTCTCAAAGTACATGTGATACCTACACTGACAAAAACTGTGTTCTGGTTTTGTTACATTTACAATATTTCATTGTTTGACCTGCTGATCAGAGAGAATGGAGGAAAAACTTAGCAATTCTGATTGCTGGTTGGTGAATTGGTGCATCTCTACCATCCTTGTACTCTATCTTATTGTGTTATTTTTATTTTCTTAATGTGTCAAAATAAAAATAACATTATTTTATTTCCTTGTTTGAACGGTAACAAGAACTACCTAAATATAAAATGGAAGAAAGGGAGTGCATGATGCTTTGTGTGTGTACTTTGGCCAGTTCGGGATCATTTACCTTATTAGAGTAGGGCGGTCTTGCGAGATTGATGCCATCTCTGATGAGTCTATCCCTGATCATGATCTTCAGCTTCAGCTTGGGGTACATCACCAGCTCCCTCCTGTTGCCCAGCGTCAGGTTTCTCTGTGCGCCCATGTAGCCACCATTACGCCCGATTCGGTCACTGTTGGGCTCTGTCCAAGACCTGGATCCCCGCAGCTTGGACTCGTGCTCCACCGTGTGACCCGTGTAAATCTCTGCCGCAGGTGGCATCGGCTCAAGGGTGAAGTACAGACCGCTGGCCGTCTCTTTGGCTTCCTCCTTCAGCCTTCTCACCGCGTCGTGGATCCTCTGTCTGTGGTGAGGGATGTAGACCCCGATGGCGTCCAGGTCGGGCTCTCCTATTTGTTTGCAAACTTCTAGATCGTCGTAGCCATTATCCACGAAGGACTCGACGTACTGCGAGAGCTGGAGGGTCTTCAGCCACTCGAAGACAATGACAGGTCCGCTGCTTGTCATTTTGGCAGTATTGAGAAAACTCAGGTGGCCCTTACTTTCCTGTTCTGCGTCTCAAACGCATTCTCAGTCAGGCACTGACAGTGACTTTAACTCTAAGACTCAGTGGCGTGAAGAATTGTATTAAGCACTTCGTAGATAATCCATGCCAAAAGGTTGGGCTGCCATATTAAACATATTTGAAATAATCAAAACCAGCAGTACTTCTCAATATTTAGGAATACATTCGTAAGAGGCAGCTTTCAAAATCCACTTGCTTTTGAGTTTCAAAGATTGCTTTGCCCGTGCCGGCGTGGTTTGTTGTGCGCAACAAGGCTGTACCTTAAACAATCAGATGTCTCCTACTGCTGTCATTCAAACAGCTTCGAAATCAGATTTCATCCGTTACGCACGGCGAAGCACGGCTTCAACAGCTCCCACTGTTTTCCCCGAGTCCTTTCTCTGTGTAGACCACCGGCAAAAAAAAAAAAAAAAAAAAAAAAAAAAAAATCCATAGAGAATCCGAAGAGGGGGAAGGGGGGGTGAGGGTCTTCAATTTCTCACAAACAAAACCAAAAAAAAAAAAAAAAAAGCTTGCAGAGGATCTGCGTCTAAAGCGCTGAGTCTACGCTCAGTCCAGTTCCTCCTCCAACCGGCACATCACTACTCTGGAGCTGCAGCCAAGAACCAACACGCTCTCTGTCTCAGCTGCTGCCGCTCCAATAACGTCCACGCCCCCTTTTCCAAATCTTACATTTAAAAATAGTGAGCCAAATCCCTTTATTTTTCCTTTCCCCCCCCACCCCCCCTCTGGACTTGTTGCCCCGCCTCGTGGCTTCCCTCCGGGTCACCAGCTTCCCGACTCACTTGAACACTGAAGTTAGTTCGAAACACAAGAGTCTGGCAAAAAGGCAAACGCAGATCATTTCCTCTGCTGCTCTGTTTGACATTATTACTCCCCAAAGATGTGATTTCGTCCACTGAATGCACCACGCTCTTTCTCTTCTCTTGCTTGCTTGCTTGTGCGCACACACACACACACACACACACACTCTCTCACTCATTCAGCGTTTCCATGCTTTGGTTGGTCCACACGCATGAGCTCCCTCTGTGTTGGAATGGCAGCACTGCGGCCTCTAGAGCAGTTCAATGAAAAATTACCCGAATCCTTTGATTTTTTATTTTTTTTACGTCATTAACCACAAATATTTTATTGTGATTTTATTCGCGATTATACACAGCAGCGCATAATCGTGAAGGATAAATGATTTTCAGCTTTTACAATTAAACTGGAAAGTGTGGTGGAAACATATGCATGTTGCACCACTTTATGGAACCACCCCGTTTGCACCAGTCTATGTGCTGATATGTTTGCAAATTCTACTAAAGAAAATAGCTCATTCTCAGTAAGACTGAGCCGTTCACAGAGAAACTGTGATTACAAACATTTGTTATTCCACAATATTCGGCAGATTTGTTGCTTCACCTCAGGATTATCAGTCCCATCGAGCCTCCCTCCTTTGAATACATCATGAGGGACAAACACGGTCTCTCTCATCCACTGGCAAAATGAACGTCTGAACATTTTCTGTTCTGATTATGCAGCTGTGTTATAGAATCCAAATCCCATTAAACTCCTGCACCTATAGATCCCCTCTATATTAGCATTAGAAAAGTTAAGCAGTCAAACTGGGGAGAAACATACAGGGTGAGACCTAAGGGCATACCATTCCTTAAATAAGATCTGTCTGTCCAAAGGTATGTCATGCCGGTCGGTGCTGATGCATGCTCCATCAAATGTGAGCTGACAGCTTGTTAGGGGTCAGTTTGATACAATCACCGTCTTCGCTCTAAGCTGGAAGTGATTTGTCTCATGCCGTTATGACATGTGGCAGGACTAGAGAGCTAACACGGTCAGTTTTAAAAAGGGCGAAGGGAGCAGCATCGCCGTTTCTTTGGAGGGGGGAAAAACAACATAAGAAATAAGCCAGAAACACTTGTCTGAGGCTGAGAGGTAAGTGGCAGTTTAGATCTTCATCCTACTGTTGATCCAAGACACTAGTGAGTTGGCATTTCCTGAGGTTTATCCAGCTGTTTGGTGTCAGTATAATTACACCAAAATATTCTCTGTTGCTTGTCTTCCTGAGTAGTCTGATCTAGTTTACTGACAAAAGCACAAGAGCTCAAAGATGTCCAGGGCCTAAAACGTCAAATTAAGAGTTTACTGATGCAGTGTCTTGAAAAAGTATCCATACCTCTTCAACTTATGTCATGCTACAGCTACCAACATGTAGCTTGTACATAGAGTCACAGAACGTTGTGCATAATTGCCAAATATAAGAAAAATTGTACCTGTTTAATACAAAGAAACATCTGACAAGTGTAAGTATTCGGAATTAATCTGATACCCTCAAAATAAATTCCAGTTTAAGCATTTCCTTCACAAATGGTTAATGATTAACTAAGATTAACTTTAATCTTAGTATAAATTCAGGTGTTCTGTGAAGGCCTGCAAGGATATTGGAGAAGAGCAGTTCAATGACATGAACAACGAGAAAGACACCGCACAACCGAAATACAAAGTTGTGTAGAAGTTAAAAAAAAAAAAGATAAGGCTATGAAGATATTTTACAAGCTTTCAACATGGCAGAGCACTGTTTAATACATCATTTAAAAATAGTGTGGCGCAACTGCAGACCTACCAAGATAGGAGAAACCACCAAAGATCCAAAGATTGCCCCGGTGAAGCTGCAGAGAGCTACAGCTCAGGTTTGGCTGTATGGATAACACACTCCGCAAATCTGGAGTTTATGGAAGAGAGTTAATGCACCAACTATAAACAAATCTGAAAATCCCAATCAGCAAATCAGGAATGTTTCAAAATTCTCTAGGTTGAAGGTCAATTAAAAAAAAAAAAAGAAAAAAAAAAGCAATAATGTAAATTGGAAAAAGAGCAATGTGGTCAAATGCTTCAGTACTTTTTCTGGAATATGGATACCGATTCCTCCTGTCAAGTCAAGAGCTCGACTAACCAGCTTGCGCCCACATCGTTCAAAGTCATAATCCCCATCGACATGGGGGATGGACCACTGCACATGCTGCGCTTGCTAATTTTGCCGTCCAGATGCTGTCTTTTTCAACGCAGGCCTTGCCAAACCCACATTCTCAATGTGTTACAACAGCATGGGTGGCATTCTGCAGTAAAACACTCAGCGTTAAAATTACCTATCAACAGTCCAGAGCTGCCAATCACAAACATGTGGCACATTATAAAGTAATAAACATGCCAGCTGCTAATATCTGTAATCCTATCTGAGGGGAATGTGACACATTTTGCAGAACATTTGAGTTCAGAGTGATTAGAGGTATGAACTAAAATGTAAAGCAAACCGGTTAATAAATAATATACACCCTCTGTTGCCGTGGGTGACCAAATGCAACAGAAACGGCAAATAAATTAAAAATAAAAGATTAGACTTCCCAACTTTGCACTATTTTAGTAAAAGAAGTGGTTTAATCGTTTTCACATTCTCGCATTTTATATATGACACACTTCACGTATATCCCAGTGGAAACAGAATATGAGCACAGATTGACAGATGGAACTGGGAGAGCGCTGCGCTCTGCAGTATATAGACTCAGAGTGCCAGTACTCCACCCCGCTGTCCTGGACCATGGTGAGCCACCACCAGTCATTGCAACAGCGACAACGTCACACACATTCATACAATAATGTAAAACAGAGTGCAAAATTGAAACAAAAAGTAGTGCCAGAGTAAGAAAAAAGTAAATTATAAATCAACAACTATGTAAAGATCAACAGATCCAATGTTTAGAAATTGTTTTTAACACAATCTCTTTGTCACAAGTTTTACTACTGTGACAGGTGCTGAACATTTCATTTTTGTTTTTTCTTTGACTACTTAAAAAAAACAACAACAACAAAAAAATCATAAGGCTTCTTATCACAATTTCAACAACTGGCTGCCAGTGTATCTTTGTAGCTTTGTACCATCTCACTGGTTTGCAGCCCGTCTGTGGGCATATTCTGTGTTTTTTTCTGCAACCAGAGAGATGCTGCAACATCAATAACCACTCAGTAATCATCTCTTAATATACAGAGCAGGACTATGGGCAAACATGTTGTGGTCATAGTGAGGTAATGGTTTTTATAGGCTGCTTTGTCTGAGATGATTGAAACGTTCAGCAGAGCGAGGGGGAAAACGTCCAGTAGGTAAACTGAAAGAGGTAGAGGAAGATGATGGGCCACAAGGAAGACATCAGCTTTGTCTATGCACATAGTTGACACCTTGTGCATCTGCCTTTGTGCTGCTTGACAGGAAAAACTTGAAGACCATAAGGTACAGTTCTCTGTTGGGTGAATTTTTACGAGTTTCTCTGGCTTCTGGTGTGGAGGGTGAGTCATTCCAGACCTCAATTTTTAAATCCTTTGAACCAGAGAATGACTTTTGTCCACCTAAATGTAGAAGCAGTATGGAGGTCAAAAATGTGAGATCTCAGCCGAAGCTTTCAGGGGTTGCTTTTCTTCCAGAATAAGATAGATATTCTTAGTCCTCTGCTGGCAGTTCAATAAAAAAATATGGAAAAAAAAAAATATTGTCTCCTGTCCTGAAATTCATACAGTGAAACATACGAATTGCTTTTCAAACTTATTTAAATGAAATGAAATGAAATGAAATTTTATTCGAACATGATACAAATACAAATATAAAAATAAAATAGTGCACAGTAACAAGAAGTGCATAAAAAAGAAGAGAAAATAAAGATTTTTTTATTTCAGTTAACATATCATGCTCAAAAAATGAAGTCAGACAAGATATTAATATTTTAACATGTTATACTGTTGTTTTGTTTCACTATCTAAGCATTAATATGTTTTTTCACAGCCAATTCTCTTTGATTTTTTTTTTCTTCTTTATAATTTAAGGACTGCAAAAAACACAATTCCTCTAGCTCACATTTATTTGGCCCAGATAAAGGATTGGAATCACTTCAGAATTAATTTGCACTGAATGTTCCATAACAATTAAGATTTTATTTGTGTAGCACATCTAAAGACAATGAAACTTGACCAAATTAGTGCTTTACAACTTAGATAAATGCTAAGCGAAATAAAGCACAAAACAGGAAAAAAAGGGAAGTAATTTACATTCAGATAGAATTACCATAATAAAACTATTGAAACTCTCATACTCTCTAAAGTCCAAAGAAAAGTAGTTCTTCAGCAGACATTTGAACAATTCTATACTTTAGGAATATAGAAAATCAATATTCCATAATTTCCAGGCATATAGAGGCACAATATTCCATCTTTTTCATGATTCCATGATCTATTTATCCCATCGTACTTTAAAGTTTGGTTTAACATTGCTATTGTAATTTTGCTTCACATACTATACAAAGTTTGTTGGTGGTAGCATTATGTTGATTTCTTGTGTTGCTTTGTATTATTTCTAAGTGGTTCTCTATGGTTCTACTGTTGATGTCTGAACTTTACTCAAAACTATAAAAGTCATTGTTGCACCACATTTTTGAAAAAATATTCAGTTTGGACATAACAGAATGAAATCAATGCAAACATTGTCTTTTTTCTTTGTTGAGAAACAATAAACATATATTTTTAGCCTCTTTAGGACTGGACACCTTTAAAATGCTGTTCTGGTTTAAATCAGGTGAGGAAAAAGCCAAACTTCATACACTCATGCAATTAAAAACATCTGGTAGGGCTAGAGCCTATAGGGTGCAGAGGTGAAGCAAGGAAGTCATGTCCAGCTGCCATTCCACTTCTGGAACCACACTATCCATCTAAATATCTCCAAATCTCACATGGAGGAAGAATTTCCAAACATGTCAGCTGCACCTGCCAATCACAAAATGTTAGCAAAAGAAACATGCCAGTCGTCCGTGTTAGCATTCTCACTCAAGTGTTAAAAATGATACCATCAATCAAACACGTCTTTGACCTGCTGCTGGAGGTAGCCTCTTAAGTTCTTCTGGGGTTTCACTGCAGCTTGTGATGGACAGATCTCAGACACCTGAGGTGATTTCTGTGAGTGGAGTAAAGCAAGAGGAGGAAGTGCAATTGTTTTTTTTTTTTCAGATCAACATCACCTTCTTCTTCAACATGTGGTGTTATTAAAACTAAAGATAATTTGAAGCAAGGAAAATGAAAAAGGATAAAAGAATATATAAAGGTTGCTGAGTTTTAGAATTGTTCTTTATTCGCAATGAAAAAAATCTTTGGCATCCTGTTTTATTCTCTTGATTGTAAATCCGGGGTACACATTTATAGTTGCACGCCTCTCCCAGAGAGTGAAATGAAAGGCGCCTAAAAGAGGAGGAAGTTGGTGCAGAGCAAGTGTAGATACCCACGGCAATAAAGCACTGCTAATTAAAATTGCTCTTGTTGCAAATGAGCAGTTAAAATTAATTATGTTTTGTGCAAAAAAAAAAAAAAAAAAAAAACACTCACAACACAAGCTAATGAGCTGGAAACATTTTTTGGCATGCAGAAAAAGAAACCTCTTTCACAACAGGTAATAGAATAATTTTCTACAAATGGGTCAAGACTGTTTTGAAACATTATGCGTCTCATGGAAAAATAGAAAAATAAGCCAAATCCCATCACACCACACACCATGCATTGTAAAACATGAATCTGCTCCTTTATGACATTAAGCCTCTATCGCGTGAAATAAGGCTTTATGAAAGAAAATAATCAGGCAGTGTGACTCTGGTTATTGCCTTGGGTCTTACTTTAATAAGAGCCGGGTTCGCAGTGAGAAAGGTGAATCTAAGATAATGTCGGTGCCTCAAAGGGGACAAACATGTCCCCATAATCAGCTTCAGTCAAGCATGGGCCACCATGTGACTGCACATTTAAAATTAAGTTTATATATATATATATATATATATATATATATATATATATATATATATATATATATATATATATATATATATATATGGTGTGATATAGAGGAGATTAGGCTGTCACTTTGGTGAAGCTTTAAGTAACCCCAGCTTTAATAGCGGTCTTAAGCTCTGCTGCATTTATACATATGTTAGTCATCTTTGCAAATAATCCCAAGATTCTATGGTTATGGGAAATCAGTAAACACAGTGGGCCAACACCAGCATGTTATATGGCTCACTAAAACATCACTGACTATGGAAACGTCACAATGAAAATCAAGGAACTTGGATTTTGTGCCTTCCTACTCTTACTCCAGACTGTGGTACGTCGACTTCTGAGTAAAATTAAAACTTACCCACAAACTGTCACTGTGGTAATTAATTTTGCATTGAATTTATGAAATAAAGTAAGCTTTTAGTGATTTATTGAAGTGTATCTGTATTTTGCCCACAGTCTAGCATCGTCTACACTTAGGCAACGGTTTGACGTGGCCAACTGTTTGATTACAAATTGCAGAAAAATAAATATTTCAAGAAAGCCTGCATAAATATTCAACAAGAACTTTCTGAAATGGAAGTCTGGCTGCTGCTCGTGAGCAACTTACACGAGGGATGCTGACTTTTGCACTTGTGCAAAACAACAAAGAATATTAAAAATAAGTCAATGTACAGCTGCTGGAAAAGATTTGAGCTTTAGTTGAAATAGGAGTGCAATGTATGCTCAGTCCCTGCCAATGTGTTGCATTTTTTTTGAAGCCAGGAACATTTGAAATCTCTACCATGTCACCTTTGGCTATATTAAAACCAACTAATGTATCCTTGATGCAGAAGTACTCACACACATAATCTACCTAAAGTGAAAGTGACGTGGTAGAATAAAGATCCAAATATTTTATCCAAACACAAAGTCTTTCGATGCCACTAATGTGTAAACAGGACAAAATGCAAGTGCAGTGTTTGGTCTACAGAGTCCTTATGTGATAAATTGGGAATGACACTCGGCTCTGACCCCTCTGGTCTCCACAGCTGACTTTATTTGCAGATACAATCATCTCGAGAGGTCAAGGTTTGGCTGGAAACAAGCATGACGATCTCTGACAGTTATCGATTAGAGATAAATTTCAGTGACCGACATCGCCTCATGATCCACAGCCAACCTTGGCGCATAATGGCACCCGGAGGAGTTGGGTTTAATCTCAGAATTTTCTGACCTCAGATTTCAGGATATCACTCAGGGAATTGCTTGAATGCGGATGGATTGTATTAAAACCCTGGGAAATGCAAGAGACTGCATCTCTTTATGTTTGGGACATTGCAAGCTACGAGAAAGGATTCCAGTTAGTGATAAATTAATCCTTGTCTGACTTTAAAGAATGTCTTATTACAGTCCCTTCAGCAATGCAGTGATGCAGCAAGCCTAATTAATAAAGATTAGTTATTTTCACCCTCACATAACCTTCTTTTCCTTCCTTAATTAGAATAAGGTGACTGAAAGTGAATTAATCATTATGCAGATATATGAAGAACTTATAAATGTAACAAGTAACTCATCAAAAATGATTGACGGCACAAAGGGGATGAAAAACTTTTTTTTTCCAACTCGGCCTACACAGAACAGTTTAACATAATTAACTCTTTTTTGATGGCGGAGCCCTCGTTGGATTGCAGACATCATGAATTTTAATAATAGAATATATTCAAGATTCTTTAAAAATGGTCTAAAAGGGGCAGTGGGGATTGGGCAAAAGGATTTCTTTCAAAGCTGCAGGTCTTCCCCTTCCTGGAGTCTGTACCACAGGAGAGCAGAAGACAAAGGAGCTATTAGCCACAGCTGCCACATAAATCCCGCTACAATAAATCAGATCTCAAATGGATGGGAAGATGATGAAAGATGGCTCCAAGCCCAGGTTTGTTAAAAATTAAAATTAATGAATAAGGCTCCCAGCATTATGTCTATTCTCCAGGTCCACAGATTTAGGAGTGGAAATATAAACTGATGGAACAAAAAGTACAGCATATCATGAATGTTGAAAATGCACATAATTTGAACAACCCCAACAAATCACCTCTACCTTTCCTTTTTACCATACAAACCGCAGTGATGACACAAGAGCAAGGAAGTGAAAAATGAGGCAAAAGTAAATGGGTTATCGAACACCGACTTTTGTTTCCGTATTTATCTCTGCAGTGTCGTCCATTTAGATGGAAAGCATAAAGTTCCACCAGTCATTATAAGGTACAGTGATGGCTGTGGATGATGATTCCATCATAAACTGAATGATTATCCATGACAAATCAATAATATCCAATACTGTGCTGTAGGGTTGGATGGCCCACTCATTTGTAAAGGTACACTGAGAACGTTTTTAGTTTATTATGAAATAAGAAGCAACGGGTTTACTTACATCTGAGCAGTACATCCTGGATATTTTTTTTTTAACCAAATTCCCATTTTAATAGTTTTTTTGTATGTTTCCTACTAAAGTCATATGGACAGTTTATTCCACACAGCAAAGTTTATGATCTTCAGTTTTTGTTCTGAGACGTTGTTAGAAAGGGGATCATCTTGTATCAAGTTGTCGAGGTCACAGCACACGCTGCTGTGACTGGAAGGTCATGTGGTTTCTTGTTTCATCATGGGCCGATGAAGGTCTGGAAGAAAAAAAAACCACCCGAAGGAAGTCGCTGGAGTAGCCTATATCATTTTCACTGTGTCTTTATGCATCTATGTATCCAAGAAACAAGACAGAATATTAAACATGTTGGAGTACAAGTTTCTAACTCAATTAGGCAGTACCTAGAAATGGTAAATGCATAAATACTAACTCTATACTTAGGTGTCTTATTATTTGGCAAATTTGTATTGATACAATTTGCTGGTTGTGATTTAGTGGTCTTAAAAATTGTCGTTGTAGTGATTAAGTAATATGATAAAAGTAATGTCTCACTGCTTGCATTGGGTGAAGAAAGAAAGTCTAATCAGGAGAAGCATAAAGGGGAGCAGACTCCCTGTGGCAGACGCCAGGTTGTTTTGCTCTCATGCATGGCATCCAAGGCTACTGTCATGGAAATGTAGTTCTCTTCAAACTTCTGGCACACGTCTCGCTGTCTTTTCCTTGAAGCCAGTTCCCACACCCCTGCTTCATTCTTGGCTTCCTCTGCTTTGCCTTTCATTCCTCTTGATTATTTGAGGAATTCCTTCAAGACTCTCTCCCTACATCTCTTCATTGCTCCTCCAGTCGCCCTCCTGTTACAAACCCTTGGATATATTCAACAGCGCATTACTCAGTCACCTGCCTGTTCATCGTCCAACACTGCTCTGATCTGCAACCTTCAACTCTGGGAAGAGACGACGGAGGGAACGATAACCCAGCTCCCGTTCACCACCACCTGTCATCCCCATACTCTATGGATAAGACCTGCTGACTTTAACAGTACGTTTATTTATTCTGTCTATTTATATTGCACCATTTCACAACAAATGTCTTGAGGCACGCTACGAAAAATAATTTTAATTCATTACTCCAACTAATCTTAGTTGTCAAACAAACGGCACAGTGAGCTCAGTTAGTTATTCAAAGTAGATTTTAAGAATTCCCTCTAAGGAAACCCAGCCGGTTGCATCGAGTCATTTACTTCTAATCTCAAACGGTTCCCGCTTAGCTCTCCTCCCCAGTGCCTCACCATAAAACTGTTGTGCGCATTGCACAACAGTTTCAATAAGCCTTTCAAACATGTCTTCTGTTTCTGTGATTGCTGACAGCGCAAGAATCTAACATTTAACAAATGCGAGACTGGGATATTTCGGCATTCATCTTTTTTGACGAACAGCTAGCAACAAGAAGGTCCTGGGTTCAAATCCTGGCCTTGGGTCTCTACATGGGGTTTGAATGTTTTGCCTGTGTATGTGTGGATTTTATCTGGACTCTCCTGGTTCCTCCCGCTGTTCAAAAACTTGACTGTTAGGGTAAGTGGTCTCTCTAAATTGCCCTATGGTGTGCGTGTGTGTATGCATGATTGTTTGTCTTATGTGTTTCTGTGTTTCCATGTGATGGACCAGTGACCTTTCCAGGCTGTACCCTGCTGGACCACTAATGACTGCTGGAGACAGTCACCAGCACCCACCATCCACTCTCCACTGTTTCATTAAAGTTATGTTTGATTTATAAAGCATTTTTATAACAGCTGAAGATAACAATGTTACCTGTTTGCAGTACAAATGGCACAAGGTGGCTGGAAAATACTTAACACCGTCCATTAAATTATCTTTTATAATTAATCCAAAAATCAACCTGCTGCCACCAACCACAAGCTCATATTTTATCTGTAATTTTTCTGGTCTCCCTTCAAACATGTTTCATAAAAAGTAAAGCAATAGCTGTAAAACATGTAATTAAAAAAATAAGAAAAAAATAAACAAGAAAAACAGCGCGTAATTTCTAGCAACATATCCTGTATGAAAAAAAAAAATTGAGACAAAATCAAAGCCAACATGCAAATCACAGACCAGACCAGGAAACCCCAGAGCTATGCAGAGTAAACAGGACAAAATCCTCATCTCTTCAAAGTGGATTAAGGAAAGACATCGATGCATTCAACATCTTTAAGGGAATATGCGCGGTGTTGAGAACATGACTTAGTCTTGCAAGAACACAAAGTACCTTTTTGGAACAGGGCAAGTAAAACAATATGTACTGAGAAACCATCATCAATAATAAATAGTGAGGAAGTAATGTGCCTTGTCATGTTTAGGATTAGTCTGCCACAATTTTGTGTTGAAATAAATGTAGCTGTGTATTGACAGGCACAACAAAAAAAAGGATTAAAAAGGTAACAGACATGCACTTCAGAGTTAGGGTTAAGGTTAAAATTTATCTTTCAATAAATAAAAGATCCAACTTATATGCAAATGACATTGGTGACATTTGCTGTGATTCCCATTTCCAGGGCTCATCTAAAAAGGAAATAACAGCAGCACCTTTAAACTGCCTGGAAAGACAGGTAAATGGGAGGAACACATGTAGTGTTGGGAGAAATGTTTAAGCTGCTGAGTGTTGGTTTGATCCTGTCACTTAATCAGCTGCCAAAAAAGACAAATTAAGTGTATTTATTTTAAAGTATTTTTAAGACCAAAGTTGCAGCTGCTCTATCAAAAAGATTTGGAAGAGACTTCTGTTAAATTCTTTTTAAATCCAAACAAGACCAATTACAGACCACTTTAAAAACATCAAAATGTATTATTCTCACTGAATACATCTTAATTAGACCAAGATAAAAAGATAAATTGTTACTTTGGAAAAAAAAAAAACAAGAATGGTTTTTCTTCTATCTTTGCACTTTGAAAGCATTCAGGCAGTAAATCGAGAAAACGTGACAAATTTCAAACAACCGGTGATTTGTGAAAATTAACGAAACGTTTTGAACTAAATGAAATGAACTTTTAGTATTTACCACAACAAAATGCGCATCAAGCAAATTCTCTGAAATTTCCATTAATGTTGTTCTTTCAAAAAAAAAAAAAAACCAACAACATTAAACACGAAGTTTAAAGTCGCGCGTAAGTGAGTGGAAGACAAATAGAAACAAGACAAATGAGAAGAGATAAGACAAGATACACTGAATACAAACAAACGCTAAAGGTATGTTTCCTAAAATGCTCACCTGTGCTTCCATAAAGGCCACTCCATGTAGTATCGATTCCCAAATTGATCTGGCTGCACCATTGTCCCACTGCCTCATTATTTCATGTGACTGTTTTTTTATTTTTCCACCTTTTTTTGGTACAACTACAGGTGATTCTGTGAGTGGCCTTAACGTCCTATCCCCCTGTCTCTTGAGGGATGGTTATCAAAGCGGAGGTCTGCTTTGAGAACATGGCAGACGATGGGTTCAGAGGGCGTCTATGCCAGTGGGATGAAAGGCGATTTCTAATGAGCAGCTCTGGGATTATCTTGCAGGAAAAGATATGATACAGAAGAGAAAGAAAGGGAATATGAGACTACTTGCAATGAAGAATAGCTTTGATTTGTTGTTTTCTTAGTTGATTTTGGAAAAAAAAAATATGTGGTCCTGAAATTTTTATTTTAAGCAACGACACACAAAGTAGCTAAACTACTACTTAGCTCGAAATGGTCATAACAACACGGTGTGCCTTTATAACCTGACCGATTTATTTCTTACATAAACAGTAGATTTTTATACACGTTTTTCTTTTTTTTCCATCTTTGGGTTTCTACAAAACCCCCCAAGGTCTTGTTTTGAAAAAAAAAGATTTCAAAAGATCTTGTGAGTCATAAATAATGCAGCCACTCAAACCACTTGCTTAGTTTGGCTTGTTGCTCAGCATTGACTTTTCAGTGACATACACATATGCATCTTAAAAGATTTCAAGCTAAATCTTGTTCCCTCGAAAAGAAAAACAAAAATAAATAAATAAAAAATACAACTTCTAATGAAGATAAGGCAACTTCTGTACCATCACAACTCACACATTCCACTAGACACTAAGTAAAATTTTTATTTTGTGGAGAAGAAACTGAGAAAGTCCTGAAATGTGATGTAACCTACATTCAATCACAGATATGAGACAAGCAGGAGAGAGAAGGGAGAAGAGTGACACAACAAAAAAGGGAGAAACCCTATTGGGAAATATAGAGCATCACAGTCATGGTGGGATAAGCCTATTTGTTTCATCAGCTGCTCAAACGAGTCCTCCAGACACACCAGTCAGTCTGAGCGCTTCAAAACACGTCGTCTCGGAGACATCCCGTATTGATCATTTACGACAGCCAAATGCAATTCTTTTATCTAGCGGTCCTGAAGATGGAAGACCTAATACTATTTTAACCTAACAGCCTGGTTTAATCGTATTTAAACTTCCTGGGTGTGTGAAAAGCACTTAGGCAGCATCAAAACTAATCAACAGACCATGTTAAGACCAAATTATTTTTATATATAAAACAAACAAACAAAAAAAAAATAATTGTGATCGTTTAACTTGAAAAGTCACTCTATAATAGTGCCTCAGTGACAAACAGTCGATGTTATCAAGGGGAGTTAGCTACTTATACAGTCTCAATCATTAGCGAAGGTAAAAAGGGTAAAGTATTATGTTACTTTAGAGGTATTCCTACCCTCATCACATCATGCCTTAATTATTGATTATCTTTGCAGAAGTGAAAGCTGGGATGTGAAGCGTCATGCTGTGCTGACTTGCTCAATTCACCTCAGAAAATATCTTCAAGTTGATCTCTATCTTTTCTACGACCGTCAAAAAAAAAATCAATTATGCAGCACATTTAAGAGGCCCTTCTATCTGCTAAATCTTAGGTATTTAGCTGGTATGTATTTGCTTTGATGTGCCTTCAGATGTTTTTCAAAAGCCCACATAAAGTCCTTTTCTTTTGCAGAATTCGACAACCATGATGAAAAGGCACACCAAGCTGGAGTCCAAGCTCAGGATCAATCACTTATTAACACTGCATTTGCTAAATGAGCAAATTATTCACAGAGTTTCTGTTCAAATAACATACAAGTCCAGGACTTATAAGGACATGTGTCCTTTTAAGGGGAAAATATAGCAGGGAAAATTGCGTTGTTGTTTTGTCATGACCGACAAATAAAATTTGAATTCATTGTTCCTCGTGTCTCTAAAACATTCTTTGCAGCATGTGGTATTCAGTCACAGGACCGCCGCATTTTGTATGAGAGTGTAATTCTGCTCTGCTTAAAAATTATGATTCATGGTGAACACGTAACTTTTTCAAAATAAAAATAAACCAAATGCTGTTTCTGGTAATACCAAGAAGGTTCCTTGTTGGTGCACAGCTTGCTTGTTTAGAAACATTGTCAAAGAACTATTGTTTTAAAAGGGGACCAGATGCAGACAATATGAATTAGCAGAACTACAATGTTGACCTTGGTATATTGTCATAAATTAATGAATAAAAATAAGATAACACAGGAAGCACTAAGGCTACCCTTCTGTGTAATTTTTCCATATGTTGGGGGGTAAAAAGAAAAAAAAAAAAAAAAAAAAAAAAAAAAAAAACAGTTATGACTGAACTGATGGACACAAGTTTTTATTGATATGACCTTAAATAATGAAGCTACTAAAAATAACACAAACAAGTCCACACATGTTAAGCAAGCACACATGCAACACAGGGCGAACATTCATCCTGGTCCCAGGAATGCACTGCAAACAACTGAAGTGCAGAGTGCTTTCACTCAATAGACCTCCCACAGGGCAGGATACTGTACAACACATGGTTGTCTCAGCTGTTAACCTCCTTTTCTTCCTCTTGGTTTCTCCCCTCCTCCTCCTCTGGTCCTTTGTGTCAAGTTGACTGCTGCTTAGACAGGCCTCTGGGTGAACAGTTCAACAGTCAAGCATCTCAGCGAACATCCTCTGACACCCAAGTCAAACGCCTTGTGTTTCAAATCGGCTGCTGCTGGCTCTCTGGAGAGTCTGACCGCTTCCCCCACATCCGTCTCCTTACAGCACAGTCGGGATATACTTTGCTTCAAATAGGTAAAAGGTAGATGAAGGGACAAAATGAAGAAAACTAGCCTTAAGATAGAATTATGCTTGTGCTATATCTGGATCTGACCCTTATCACTCCGGACAAGAAATAATGGAGACAAACCATTAACACCAACTGGAGAACAATAATTTGCTGTCTGATAACCTTGTGGAAGATAAATCAGAAATGGCACAAATCCTTTTACTCGATTTATTTATATTTTGGGTGTAAGGACAAGATGAGCTTTGTCGTCAAAACCTTCCAATCTCTGGACTACTCCGGTTCTTCTAATTTCAACGTTGCCTCAGGCAAAAACAGGCTCATTTCCTGCTATGTCAAAATTAATGAACAAGATAATTTGGGGGGAATCAAGGGAAAACACACTTGCATTTTCACGTGTGTCTGTGCTTGTAAGGTGTACAGACAATCGCGACACTAAAAATACCCCCACCCTTTCCTTTCTTTCAATCCAAGACAAAGCAAAGTAAATGTGGGACGAAGCAAAACCAAAACTAAGCTGATGTTTTAACAAAACATAAGTCATAGCAGTGTGTAAAATCACGTCATTTTTGTTAGATTATTGCCAATTAACTCTCATATTCAGTTTAGTAGATACCACTGTCTATGCAAAAGAAAGGAAAGATAATAGATTTTTTTGGATCATTTCAATTAATTAATTGCTGATGTGTACGCTGTCATCCTGCCTTATTGGATGCCGTTGTGCTCAGAGTAAAATCCTTCTTACTGTAAAGACCTAGACGTTTTGGAGTCAAATAACTGTTAACAGCAAGAAGTTTACTTGTGTTTGTCTGTGACGAGTGAAAAAAAGAACATCTGTTTTAATTAATGTCTGTCACTTTAATTGATTCTGCAGCATTATAAATGTAACTTTTACAAACAAACAAAAAATCTAAGACACCAAAATGTACTCGGTCAAAATCTTAAGACTAAAAAATAAAATATTTTTTGCAAATGCATTTTGTGCTGATGGATCATGGCTAGGTTTTAAGAAAAGCTTTGAAATGAAAACCAGAAGGAAGTAACACAAACAAATAGGTTAGGCAATCTATTAAAATTAATGAGCATTAGAGGTTACAGAGCAAGAAATTTGACTAGCAGACCCCCAAACTAATTCGCTAGAGCAGTTGAAGATAATTTTGTGGACTGTTTGTCAATCCACAGGCACATTTTTACCTCCCTTTTCCCCCTTACAGATGCTGATTGCGGCACACCGGCCATAAAATGTGTGATAAGAAGTTATAGAAAATGAAAATATTTTTAAATGCCATATCTACAACATCTCAGTTGGAATTTGCACAAAAGAGAGAAGGAAAAAAAACTGGCAAACGCGGGACACTGAAAGGTGGAAGTAAATTGGATTAGAAAGTTTCTGATTAGAAAATGTTTTTTCTAATCAGAAAAAAAAACATTTTTTTTTTCATCCAGTTTTTTGTTTGGATGGTACTAAAGTCTAACACTGAAGAAATCCCACTGGAGATGCATTCAAAGCAGCACAGTGAAGACGACACCATAATCTGCAGAGTATTTTCCAAAATGGACCAATGGACCTTCTAGTCGTATAAGGACATGAAACTTCAGCTGATGATATCTTGCAGTGGGCAGTCACCTGTTTGATAAGGGTTTATTCCTGAAAAATACTGCTCATCTTTTGGACTTTCCTACATATTCACTTAATCTACACTCCATTCAAAATATTCTGGCGTTGACAGCCAGGAAAATTTATAGAAAAAGGTATCAGTTCCAGACGGTGCATGCGCTCCATGAAGCCATCTTCCCCACCTGGAGCAATGTTTACACCGGCCTACTGTGAGCGTTTGCATTAAGCATGCACAAACAAATATTTGAACTTATCACGAGCCGCAGGACTACTTATACATGATTCTGCAGTGCGAAATGCAAATACATGGAAATTATTCTCCGGTCACAAAATGTTGTTCAGGAGTGTATCATCACCAAATCATTTTCTGTAGCTTCCTCGCAACCTGCACTGACTTTGACCTAAGTTTAAGCGTCGTGGAAGCTGCTTCAGGAGAAACAGTGTAAATAATGATGTACCATTACATCATGCTGAAAAGTGTAGACGGCACATTTGACATGCATGTGAAGGTGAGGGATTCGGCCCACCTCTATTAAAGACGAAAGACCTGGACTGTAACATTGCTTTGCTGATGCAAGAAGTGTGGAGTTCTTTAAAGAAGTCTTTGTACAGCAAAAAATATAGAGTACTTACAAAACTTCTTAGTGAATATTTTTTGAAGACGAAGTAAGTATTAGGCATTTGCCTGTCACTTGTGGCAACAAAAAAAAAAGCATCTTATTTGCATCAGATTTTACTCTGTTTTTCATGGTTCTTTACCTTTTGAGCTTGCTATGCGTTGGCTTTTTCCCTCTGGTGTTAATTGAAGGTCTAAATTTTTATTAAACTAGAGATCATTTTCTGAAAAATCTGACAACGAAAAAGGTGTAAGGCATTGCGTGATTAAAAAACATTGCTTCTCTAAGCAATGTTTCTATAAACTTTATAATTTCAAAAGAAATGCTACGATTTATTTTGATACAGTTGGAAATCACGGCCTTGACCTTGATGACTGATCTATGGCTTTTGGACAACTTTTCTTTTGTCCCTTTAATGAGAACAAATCAGGCTGACAGACTATCTTCTACCAGCCACCTTTAATCTGTTTTCTGGTTGAAACAACCTATAAGTTGTGAGGGAAAGAGAAGCAAGATAATTGAAAACATCTCTTACCAGTAGACAGCTATGGAACTAATCAAATCAAACCACTTATTGGAGGACTTTTCACTTTGGAGAGGGGAAAGGAGAAGGCGACATAAACAACATTACCTCACAACATTTTTATAAGTGCTTCAAACCATAAAATATCTTGCCTTGGTAGGAACAAAAGTATCTCCACCGAAGGAAGACAAAACTACAGAATATAGTGTGTGTGGAAAAAATGGACTGTGAAAAGACCAAAGGAGTTGTCAGACCATCTCTCCCACCTCAGTGAATCTGCGTCTGTCACACTCTGAGAGACAGCTGTTCCTATGGGGAGAGCCAGCAGGCAGATAGAGCCCCTCTAAGCCTCTCGACACATTTTCTTCCTCCATCCATCAACCGTCACTCTCACTTGGATCTTTCTTCTAAGTCCATCCTGTTCCTCACTTCTAATACTCACCTTGAGCTATTGTTTTCTGCATTGCTGCTTCCTATTCCTAATATGATTGGATTAACTTTGAGAGCAAAAACTAGTTTCTCTCATTAGACTCATTTGGCAACCAACCCTGTTTCAACTGGACAAAAGAAAATGTAAAAAAAATGAAAAGGAAAATCAGCATGTTCTCAGCCTACAATTTAAAAAAAATCTATGTACTGTATAAGGTAAGAACCTACATGGTTTATGCAGCCTTCTACCTCTACCTGCAGTTGTGAGAGTCAAATCCAAAAACATACCACGTTGTTTGCAAATCGTGCCGCAACAGAGACCCCTATTCCTACAGGACAAGTCTCCGTTTGACTCCTGGTTCTAAATCCACTGCTAATGGAATATAATACAACTACTTTATATTTCTGGTGAGGTCTTTGAGTATGTTCAATGGCACAGACAGACAACTGGGAAGCAAGGTCAAATGATCACACGGGTGGGTCAATGTGGCTTACATGCATCATTGAACAAAGCCAAGTCAAACTGAGTTTGGGCATTGAGCCATCTGGAGATGACCACTTGCATAAAATGGCAGATATTCGCTATGGTGAAAAACTTCTTGTCCAAAAGGCATCGTCATTGCTACAGCTGTGCATTATGTCTAACATCCATCATTATTGCTGTCTGATTAAAAAAGTTCAATCAGGATCCTTCTGCTTTGTCTCCTTTGGTGGAGAATTGTTATAGAAGGTGGTTTATAACCATGATGGTCGTACTCCAGAGACTTCAAGTCTTAAGATCTAAATTTGAAGAAAAAACAAAAAGACCTTTCAGACATGGCTGTACCCAAGAAAGTTTGGATACTATTATGTCAGTACAGACTTCCCCTCTATGCCATAGAGATTTCAACAGGGGACTAAAAAAGGGGGTCCAACCCCAGATAGATTACTTTTTAGCTTTTTTTAAAAATTAATTGGACTCATTTGATTCAGTTGCATAGTCATTATTCTGATTATGTTTTTTTATTACTCCATAATAGTTTATTTTGACCAAATTCTGGTGATTTTTGTCATGAGGTGGGGTTGAAGTGGTGAGGAGGTGGACGCTGAGACCCAGGTAAGATGAATAATGATGAAGAATTTATTGATGCAGCTCACAGTCCAACAGGCAGCACGGCGGAAGGTAGCACACAGCTAACACCGGTAGCAACTGGATATCGGACTGGATATACGAGCTTAGGCCGACGCAGGACTTCACAGTTCTACTGCCGTACGACACTCAGACAAACTTACAATAGACAGGGCTTTGACAAACTGAGACGCGTTAGACATAGACAAGGACCCGACAAGGAACACAGACAACAGGTAGGTATAAATACAGACGGGGTAATCAAGGGAACTGGATACAGCTGGGAAGCATTCAACGGGGAGGACAGGACAGAGACTCACAGGAAAACAGGACTGAACACAGAAAACTCAAAAACAAACATACAGAAACACGGAACATAACAATTTTATGCATGGTGCAGCATGAAAGTCAGCTTGTATTGTTTAAATGTGCTAAAAAAAAACGATGAAATCAACTACACTCCTCCTCTCTTCTCCTTTCCTCATCTCTGACTCATGCATGCCCCACATGACATAAAGAGGATTATCCTCAGTTCTCAGCTGATAATGAGGTAACACTGGTCAGGGTGATATTTGACCTCCCTCAGTCTGCGCAAGGAAATCCTGTTTGTAATCCTGCCTTTGTTAACATGCTCCGGTCTACCTCCCGACCCACACGCACCACAGATAAAGCAGCAATACTAAAAAAGGAAGAAAAAAAAAATCAACCCTACCACTGCTTGAAGAAATCAAGAGAAGCCATGTTAAGCGCTGACGGATACCACCTAAAAGTATTTTGGTGGCAAAATCTACACCTGCATGTGGTTAACACTCCCTTTGGGAGATTGCACTAAAGTTCAGAAAGACACCGGGGAGTACAGTAAGATGCAGTGTCAAGGAAAATGAAAGACATAGAATCAGAGAGACGTGTATCAGCACAAGGAGTAAAAAAAAAAAAGAGAATGTGGAACAAAGGATAGGAAAAAAAAATGAAGTGATGCACACAAGGCAGGCTGCGAACAGCACTCGCTGCTTATGTTGGTGTTGGTAGAAGCACTGAAAGAGGCAGAGCTGAACAGAAAAGAAGCAATCTGCTCCCAAAGACAAGCAGATGAGCAAGGACAACATCCAACACAGGTGAAATGAGAATGCGATTTACATTTATTTGCTGTGCTGTCACACTGAGTGTCATACACGCTGCATAAATCCCATATATTTTAGAAGGCAGACAGTTGGCCAAGGCGCTTTCAGGGGTTTATTAGAGAGGCAGGTAATAAGATGTGTATTTATGAGGAGCAGGAACATCGGTGACATCGACATCACCTATTCATAAGCCCGATGATGGAATCTTCGTTATTCTCCCCTCCTGTCTTATGGGTGGAAAAAGAAGAACTCTGAGGTGAGATAGGGGAGAATGGAAATGAAGTGCAGCCAGAAACCAAGAGAGGCTTGAAAATAATAGAGACAAAGTGAATAAAGAAACGAGGGGAAAATGAGGTTGTGAACAGAAAAAAAAAATAAGGAGGACAAATAAGGAAAGAAGGGACAAAGCAAGTGACAAAATTAGAAAACAGAAATAAGACGAGAAGGGAGTGGAAACAAGATAGAGAGCAATTACCAGAAGAGCAAGAAGAGTATTTCAATAAACCTGTACGATGTCGATTCTGGCGGTCACATCCACTCTTCGGACCCTGCGCCCTGAATACCAATGATTCAGACACACCGTAACTGGAATTCACAATGTATACAGACAGCAAAAGCAGCAGTATTAGATATTCCTCCTGAGCATTGAGGGGAAGGAGGAGAACAACACATGGCCTTCCTTCCAAATGAAGGGCAGAGGGCAGAATTTGTGCATCACTCCCAGCATAGTTCCCTCTCTATTTTCTCCCTTTTTTTTACACTGTCAGAAAAAGAGAAAAGACTGCAATAAATAAATGTTTACTAAAAAAGTCTTCTGTCAAGTTGATCTTGTTTTGCTGCTTAGTATTTTTCCTTTAGCCGTTTAAAGGATTACAGAATTGCAATGCTTCAAGAAGTGTTTATTCATCTTGTTAGCCTGTTAAGATATTCCTGATACTGGACATGTTCACTTTTTCACCTGTGCAGCTTAATGCACAAGGCGGGAAACTTCTCGTCTCCACGAGAACAACAGATGGCGTCCGACACCGCCTGGGCTTGACGTCAGAAAGACCAAAGGAGGGCCATGAAATGCCAAGATCCAAGAGTTGTGCTGGTTTAACATGAGCAAGTTTTAAGACATTTTTGAGCAAAAAGGTCATCCCAGGACCCATCACCATGTTGCCTAATCTTTATTTTTATATGCAGATGATCCCAATTTGATATTCTTCACACATGTTAACAGTCAGTTTGCCTCTATTGCTAGTCTGATATAGAGGTACGCAGTAATTGTGTTTTTTTTGTTGTTGTTTTTTTTAGGTCAAAATAGACTGCAATCAAGCTGCCTTGCATTGCTTTCGTAGTCAAACCTGGTAATGTTGAAAGAAACTTTTGTATGGAAAACAATTATCTAAACCATGAAGCCAATCAAAACTATTATGTTTTTTTTTTTTTGTCTTATGAAGACAAAGCTAAAGACAAATGACAAAATCTACATTGAGAAGTTTCCTGTCATGAGCATTCTGAAAAAAAAACCTATTGGTATAAAAATAATAATGATCCCACATTCAGCCTTCTGTGCTCAATGCAAATTCTTTTTACCCAAGGAAGCCTAAATGTTATGATAGGATGAAGAAAAAACAGATGTGACACATTTTTCTCCAGCACAGAAACATCACAACTCTAGGAGGAAATTGGAAACAACACACTTTAAAGTATACTTCTAAATTGACTGCCAGCAATGCATCTTGCTTGGATATGGGAGAGTAGCCAAGTATTCCCACATTTATTAACACAGGAAATGGAAATAATGGGAAATTTAGGGTAGTTGTGAACAAAATGGTTGTCGTACTATTCCTGTGTCTGTAATGGTAATGTGATGCAGGATAAACAACTGCAGTGCTCAGGGTGGTAGGCAGAAAAGATTACCTTAAAACAATGATCTATCCTGAATGCTCTTTAAAAGAAAGAAACAGGTTGAAATGGAGTTCAACTATGAATACATGCTACTCTTCAAGTTCAGTTTTGTACCGTTATCTATATCGAGATACAAGCAGTTCATTGTAAGGATTATTTAACATCAATACTATTGTACATGCATTGGATCTGTCTGCTTCATCCGCCTGTATTGGAAAACAAAGGCCGATTTTCTGCTGTGGTTTGATCACTGACAGAACTCTGGCTTCAGACAAGCTGAATCCACACAGCTTGCCTGCTTCAGTCAGCATTGCCTCCAGAGTTCTTCCCGGTCACGCACCAACAGCTCCTGTCTGAGAGGAAATAAATAGGCTTAGCTCTTTGTCTTTATCCCAGTTATCCATACAAATGCACAAAAGCCTGATTGCACGAGGAGGAGAAAACACAGCGAGGGCAAATTAGAAGACTTGGCAGCGAGTTTCTGCCAAACCATGGGCTGAATGTTTTTGCTTGCATGGACACATTCCTCAGTAGTCCCACCCTATTATTATTAAATGTGTGTAAATGTGCAGTGTGTGGGGAATGCAAATGATGTTGAACTTCTTTAGAAGAGGCAGATCTTTGGCACAGTGACCCACTAAGGCCCATGTAAAGCTCTGCTCTCACTCTGACATGTGACAAGTGTTATTGAAAATGTATAATCAGACACATGGTCATGATTTAGAGAACAGCAACCGCCAACATTATTTTGGTTGTTCTGAATTGGAAGATAAAGGTTGATGATAGTTTAAATTATGAAAGCCAGATCTTCTCTCAAGCGAAGGGATTCGTTTTACATGATTTTACATTGAAGGTGAAGTGGAGGGCCGCACTGCCATCACTGACGGCCACGGAAGTGAACCCTGTGCACATAAACAATGTGGCAAGGGTTTTGATGGAGTCGGTGCTCTTAGTTTCTTACAGAACATTTATTGTCTTACTGTTATATTTATGACTACATTGGTATGGCTGCCAGCTATTAGGATGTGTAGATGTCTCCTTTCCGAATAATCCCAAGGAAATAGTTTTAGTCAGAAAGATGGGGCAGAATAAAGTAATGTCTCACATACGTTTGTTATTTAACTTATCAAAGTAAGTGTGCAGCTGCAGTCTTCCAAAAAAAAAAAAAAAAAAAACCCTCAAAAGTGAAAACATCTCCCACCTCTTGCACCGCTTACCAAGCAGAGACCACACACTCGGATACAGCAATTACTTGTCTGTTCTCTGCTGTTTATTTAGCATTCAGTGACAAATGGTCTCCTGGTACTGTAACACTTTAACAAGCCTTTTGCGGGGGTGTAGGCGGTTTGGAAGAAGCACATTTGTCAGGACAGTTACATTTTAACTCTTATCTGAGCTGTGATAAACACACATGCACAGGGGGACATAAAAGATGTTGTTGTGCAGATGGAACATTCCACAGAAACAAATCAGAAAAGTCCAAAAAGACGTTACAAGAAAAAAAAGAAGGTTGATTTGGTAACAATGAAGCTACATCTTAAGAACAAATATCACTACAAAATAAAACAACGCCATAAATATGAAACACAAATAAATTACAGTGGACCTCTCCATTGTTTTACAAAGCATATAAATCTAAAAATGATAAACACACATTTGTTAATAATGCCAGTCAAAAGCAGAAATTTCCTCCATCTGAATTCTCCATTTCTTAAAATCAAAAAGTGAGAGCCATATGTGGATAATGACATGCCATCTAAATCTGCATTGTCTGATGTAACAATGTAAATTTAACACAATCTGTTTTCTTGATTAGGAAGCTTTTTAACCAATATTCGTAGGTGGGTGGCCACTTACTGGAGGTTCAGAACAATGGCAGAGTGAAGACAAATTCTGAGCCAACTGAGGAAGTGTTTATCTGCACCTGCAGTGTTATTTCACATCACTGCTTTATCTTCCATTTCAACCATTAAATACTTTAAATCAGCATGAAGTCAATTTTTAGATATGAAAAGTAACTGCAGATGGAGAACTAGATTTTACTACAGTGTTCTTGAAATAACATCTTAACAGCAACATTACAGAAGTGTAGTGAAACCCCCATGAGTGCAAAAACAGATGCATTACGTAGGGAGAAGCAGAACTCTGCAAAATCACTGCATTGTTCACAAATGTAAAGTGTAATTTTGGCAGGAAGATGCCAGCATTATGCAGGTCAGAGAAGCAACGCTGGTTCAAAACAGAGCAGAAATTACATCTGTTCTAACGATGACAAAATCTTAATGATGCCGTTTTTGCCAAAATCTTTTTCCATCCATCCACTTATCCTTGCAGGGTCACTGATGCCCATCTCCATCGGTCATCGAGCCTCTCGCTGTGAATTTTAAACATACTGGACTTGTGACGGAGGGCTTTTAAAATAATTTACATGATGGCCGCTTTTTAAGTCTCAGAGGAACTACAGTCAGATAATAGTTGTTTGGCAAATAAGTCTACAACCTGGTAAAGATGTGATAATACTGAATATTTTAGACCCTTATGGATGCTGAAGGGTGTAGTTTATTTTTACCATGATGGTGATGTGTATAACAAATATGCATTCGTGAAACTATATCCATTCAAATGCTGTCTGTCCATTAGATTAAATAATTGGATAACTCTTATCGAGTCCTCATTTCCTGCCTGATAAGAATCAGTGAGCACATTAACAAATTCTGTGATGTGTGTGCATGTGTACTACACCGAGCAATTTTATTAGTGTAATCAATTATCCCTTAACGTTTGTTCCATTTTGCCACTGAGGGAAACACCTGGCACAAACGGAAAGTAAGGAAGAGTCCTCAATGCAAGATGACAGCTTCAGTCTTAACATATGGCATCTACTTGTCTTTGAATTTAATGCTGTTAGTATAAACTGAAAGACTGGCAGACTGCGCATGGCAATATAATTAGATTACCCACAAAGTAATTAAGATCCCAGTGGCACTGGTTTATCTTCATTCCGATTACCTGTCCAGTGCGATTTCTCACTAGGAGAGGTATGGCTGGAGTTTGGCCGCAGTTTCACCTCTCTTATCTCATCAGGCTAAACAATTCTGCATCAGTGAAGTATTGCTCTGGGTACACCAATTCAGACTACTTCTACTTCAGCTGTAATTTAACAGTTATTGATATATGAAAGTTTAGAATTAAGAGGTATTGACTGAAGTGTGGCGACTGTTTTCAACTGGAGGCTCTTTAAATTGGAGGAGGAAAGACTTTTTTAATGGTTCAGCAAGACATCAAGATGTTGGAGAAAACTTAACTTCAGCTTGTTCTGAAGTTAAGTACAAAGTAATACAGAGCTCATATATAATTTTATTTGAGAGACATCAGTGTCAACAAACTATAACTAACATGAATAGATTGTGACAAATCAATTATCCCCTGAGGTGAGCAATTTTTCCTGGCTAATAAATCACAACTTTACTGGATTGTGATTACTTGAATTGGCCCCAAATTTTGAGGCAAGTCATGAGTCTTTGTTTTTGAGACTTAAATGTGATTTAAGTCTATTGACTGCGACTCATCATGATCAGAATGTAGTGAATATGAATAAAAAACTCTCTACAACTGACAACACAGCAGAAGCTCAACTTATAACTTACTTAATAGATTTGATAAAATAAAGGGACTAACAAATAAAAGCCTTTTTTTTTAAGAGCAGTTAATGCTGGTACTGTGAAGTGTGTTTTTAACTAGCTATTTATGAGAAGAATGTCGAATAAAACACTGAATATTCGGTTGTTGTGAACAACTAGAAGAACTTTGACGCGTATCCGACTGGACCAAGAAAGTGGAACTGCAAATGCTCACAGTTGTTACATATCATCCACAGTTCCATCTTTTGCACAGTCTGACAAAGTCTACAAATTTACAGTTAGCCAGATCCATTTCACACAAATCCGTCAACAAGAAATTGTGTGTTCTCACCACTTGTTATAAAACTGATTCAGAGTCTGGCAACAGCTTTCCGTCGTAGCAGCTTAAGCTTTGGCCAAGCAAGCAAGCTGTCTTTGGAGAGTGTTCTTGCTGACCAGGAGCTGGATTAGAGGATTAACTAATTACCAGTAAAAGAAGAGGGCAGCAAACAAAGATGGATTTTAATCTGTAGATGAGCCAGCTCAGAAGCCACTAATCCACCTGTGGATCACGACTTCTAACACTTCAGGAGCTGATAAGGTCAAAGAGGAGCACAAAGGTGTGGGTAAGGAAATTTCAGTTGAAACTTCTAAAATATTTAAATTTCTGTTTGATGAAAATGGGCCAGAAAGTTAATGTCTTCCTTCAGTTGAGAACAATGAAAATTAACTGTCAAGAAAAGTAGAAAAAATGTAAACACACAACAGAACCTAGATATTTTACTATGTGTATAAAGACAAGCATCTCCTGTTTTCACTCAGGATTAACAGCATTATTTCTACTTGCAAAATACCAGAGTAATGAGTAAAAGATTTTTTTGTACGTCTTTTGGAAATCTGAGAGTTAACGACCATGTTCCCGATAAAACATTAATGGAGATTGATGATAGCGAACATGCTAGCAGTTTATAGAAGATGCTATCCTGTAAAATGTGGAGTCTGAATTATTTGTCTTTGCTATGAGTACATCAGCTTCAAAGTGACTCTTCTCTCACACTGACAGTGGGAAGTTGTTTCTGGCTCTAATACAAAAGATTATTGGAAAGCTAAAAGGAAATGTTTGTGTACCTCATGAATTATAGTGCCTAAAGGAAAATCTGCAAAAACTGACTGGTCAAATTTTTACAGAAAACAGAGAAATAAAATCAGCCACAGAATATATACAAAACTTCTTTCACACATAGAAAGATCCGGTTGCTGTGTTTGTATGTAAAACATTCCCAACTTTTAATTCATGCTAAAGTCATATCTTCAGATTTCTTTTTGTTTATTTCTGTCCGCCTATAAACTGTGGTATTAATGTATGGAGAATGAAAACATACAGAATGTGGACATGGAGCATATTTTAAATGGAAAATGTATCAGAATTAATCTGCTCAATGTGAAACAGTGGTAAAACTTAATGATCAATTAATGATGACTAACATTATGTTTGTATGTGTTTCACAAGCAAAACAGCTTTTAGTTGTGTGTTTAATGTCAGAGCTGTCTCTAGTGCGTTAAAGGAGTGCTTATCTAAGATGCTTTGCACGAGCTAAAAATACCCAACCAGCTGAAATCAGAAATGGCTTTTCAGCACAACTGTAAAGCTACTGACACTTCGATAAATCCTCCCTCAATCTGCACTGCACTAAAAGTGCCATGCAAATGCTTAAACCCACGGTGCTAATGGTTCACACTCCGTCTGTCAGATTAAAGCTCATTTACTCGCAGCAGGGTCTTCAATTACCAGTGATTAAAACCCCTTTTGGTGTTCCGTTCAAGGAAAAGAAGGATCTGTCTGGATTAGGACGAGCCTCAGGAAAGATGAAAAGAAACTCCGAAGGAGCAGGACAGGTAACAACAGAACTTAATGACCATTTTATACAACCAACATCACAAACACAGCTGAATTCTGGTGTTCTGTTTAATTTTCAACATGACCTATGTTGACTTTGTGAAATAAAGGTATGACAGGATAATTTTCTTAGTCAGGTTGGATAAAGAGCCTCAATAAACATTTATTTTCAAATCTTGCCTTCTTTGGACTTCAGTACAGTTTTATCAATACCATCCCATTGTATCTCTGGGTGTTTCGGAATCCGGGTTTAATACAAATACTTTCCACACTTCTTACTATTTTACATATAAAACATGCTAAAAACCATTTATCAGTTTCCAAAAAAATAAATAATAATAATCCAGGAGTATAGTCGCTTTTGCAAAAACAACTGTCAGAGAAGTCCATGACAGTTTTACACATTTTCAAGTAGCACCTGTACCAGATGTAACACTTTATAACTGCATAATCTGATATGAACCTGCTGAGAATAAACAAATGCAGGTACAGCTAGAGGTAAAACAGGACGCAGTCACTCTGTCAGAGTATGGGGCATCGTTTTGACTCAATTTGTCATACAGAGAAAAACCAGTGCTACTTTTCTGCACTGGAGCTTGTTGTCGTTTCAGCCTAGGTTTCCACTTCACCCCACATCTGTCCCAGTTACGTAAAGGTTTACAGCGTATGCAGCAAGATAATGTAACACCTTTTTCCTGACAATATTTGAACCTGTGATAATACAACACACGGGGAACACGAGGAAACAAGCTTATTGGCTTTACAGTATCTGATTGATAGATACATTTTGTTTGATCTTCAGTGTAAAAAAAAACAAGGTGTATATCTTTATTTGGTGTGTGTAAATATCTTGTTTCAACCGTGTATGTGGCACATGCAATTGTCAGTTTTGTTTATTACTCACAAGTGCAAATATAAAACTTTACACACACATACACAAACTGCTGTAGCAACTGTTTGCTGTTTATATATGTATGGGTTTATAGGGGAGGATTTAGGTGGCTGTCCATGGGAGCAGTGAAGAGAAAAATAGGGTTTGTGTCCCACACACACAAACACAGTTTATATTTTTCACACAACTCTACCATCCCAATTCTTTCAGAAATAGGCCTCCTAGGGTTGGCTGCTTGAGTTAAGCTCCTTTTAGTCTTTGCTATGACACTGAGGGACCTGCGAGGAACCCGGAGCACTCCCTGCAGCTCAGGGGTAAAGCTTTAATTCAGCAGGCAGCGGAGGTGTTCCCTTCCTAATATTGCCAGGTAAATCATCTGTGATTTGACTCGTGAAGAATATATTTCCCCCCTTAAAATGAAGACAAATGAAGTGATATACGGAGGAAAAATCTGCATCATAAATCAACGTTAAATAGTGTTTGCTGTTTGTCCATGGCAGTGTCACAGTGTGCCAGGAGTCGCACGCTCAGCCCAACCCGCCTCTTGTGGCCCGTGATGTTTTTCTAATTACTCTGAAATATGATGGAGGGTGTCTCTATTCGAGTGTGTCGCACACAGTGGCACCACCGGCTGCCGAGACATACATCACTCTAATTGGCTCAAATGACTCTAATATATGCCACCATGTTGCCTTCATGGATCAACAGCGTCGCCTTCTGAAAATCAATGCAGGAATTGCATGCTGGGACAGAGGAACGCTGCTTTCAATAAGCAGCCCAATGACTTTGGCATTTCAGGCGTCATCTTTTCACTATCCACCCGTATTTAGAGAGGCAATTAGCCATAATTGAAAAGACATAGGGAATAGAAAATGGTCAAATATGACAGGAAGCATCAGATTTTGTGCAGCGTGTGAGAATGTGAGGGCTGGTGGGTAGGTTAACATCCTTGTAACTATGAGAAATCTTGACATTTAAAAGTAGCCTTTAAACATGTGAAATAAAAGGGTAGGAGGTTAAAACTGTGGGCCTTTGATGCCTAATCATTAACATATGGCTTAATTTGCCACTGTGAGTGTCGTCACATGTTCATTACTGGGAATTAGAGTTGCACGTTACACACTGTCTGCCTTATTTGTTGGAACCTCTGGTAAAATGCGTAAAAAGTTGTTTTTCCTGTATATCCTTACAGTTCTGTTAAATTTAATGTCAGTGAATTATTTTAATGTTTAGATTTGACATTTTTTTTTAAATTCACCAAATTGTAATTTTTTGTCTTCTCGTGTCATAACTATGACGTCACACAGAACTGTTTCTTTTGAGTCATTGGCCACTCGGCTGGGTGATGGCCCCATGTTTATTATACATAATAAGTAGGTTACTTACAGAGCTAGAGGAAAAACTATTTCTGAAATCCTTCTGAAACAACTGCAGTGACAAATTCGATTTTTGTGCTACAGGCTACATGACAAGCTTTTTTGGGAAACATTTCAGAAAAAGGCACTTTCTGCACTTTATTGTCACAAACTTAAACATGTAAAGCATGTTAACAGTTACTGTGGCTTATACTGGAACAATGTATGTTGAACAAAGAAGCTTGTTGGCACCAAACAGTCAATTTCGGTTTGCAGCAAAGCCAAGAAAGAATCTGAGGAACAACTTCTCAAACTCCCTGTTAAATATGGTAGAGGATCCATGATCCTCTACATGTTGAGGATAAACATAATTTTTTTGTCAATCCTCAAAAAGCTATGGGAAGCTTGATATCTAACAAGTATCATGTCTGTAATATACCAGGATTTTAAAATAAAAATCTGTTTGACATGCCAGCAGTTGGTCTTTCAGTAGGAAAGAACACTGAAAAATGTTGAAACTGTCCAAAGAGACTGTCTGTGTGGGGGATAGTTTTTCAAAATATCACTGTGTGGCACCAACCACAGGGTTAAAGTCTAAACGGTGGGGTCTGCAGAGATGTTACATGCCCTTTTCCTGACCCTAGAGCTGTACAAGTTTGAGATGGAGGGAAGGTCAGCCCAAATGATCCTAACCACAAACCTAAATGTTCATTGCACCCTAAAGCTGTCCTGTTTTATGGATGAACCAAACCACACAGTGATACACACCCCACTGTCACCTCCACAGTCTTAAGAGGGTTAGGCTCCAGGTGGTTCTTAAAGCACCAGTAGATCACCCAGTCAACCACCCGTCTGTGTGTGGACTCGTTATTGTCCTTGGCAAAATACACATCATTGTATGTTCTGATCTGACATGTTTGATCATAAATAAATAAAATTCATAAATATGAATTCAGTGTAAGACTTTCTTACATGCAAGTTAAAGGCGTTCTACGGTCCGACAACAAAAGACGCAGTTCCATTAAGGCATTTTAAACTTGGAGTCGATGGAAGGGGCATGCTTTACAAGTAATCTGTACAGTACGCTGACACGGTGAATTTCCAGCAGAATGTCATTGATAAAGCACCAGGGGGTGGGCCTTATCCTTCCTTGAACTGATGTACTCTCTATCTATATTGTCTATCTGAGATTAAAGGACAGAAGGAGAAAACAAAGCATATTGCTCAACAGGAGACGTAGATCACTGTCACCTTGGTGGAAATGGAAAATGGCCTTGTTGTGATGCTTTTTTTCATTTTAGCCCTCCCACCCCACCCCCCCTCCTCTTCATCTCATCCATTCTTGTTCTATCCTCTTTTCTCTTCCTTTGACAAAGCAGTTGAGGTAAGAACTTCAACATGGGCTGCAGGTCTTCATTTAGGGTCATAAAATTGTATGAGGAATGATGAAAATGGCCTTAGTGGTGATGTATCGCTGTTGTGCTCAAAACCTCTACAACACTAGGATTCTGACCGTGGCTAAAAAAAATAAACCCCGGGCCTGGGTTTTTGCTACCTTATCACACCATTGCAGCTGCTGGTGCTCAAAGAGGCTCAGCTGCCTTCCTCTAGCAGCATATGCATGGAAATGTTTCACTGAGAAAGATAGGGTTCATGGGGGAGATGAGGTGAGGCTGAAAGGAGGTGGGGGAGCAAAGGGAGTGATAATATGGGGGGGGGGAACATAGAAAAACAGTTTTAGATGTCAGTTACTGTACACATAAGCTTCATTAATTACATTTTTTTTTTTCTGGCCAAGCCACTGTCTTTGATTGTGCACTTTGAGAGCTACAGTTTTGATTAACATCTCATCTTCTTTTTTTTTTTTTTTGCTAAATGCTTCCATTTTGTCAACAGTTCCTTGACAGATGCAGTTTTTTAACTCCAAAATATGTTAGAGGGTGTCTCTATTCGAGTTTTTTTTATGCTGTAATGAACTTTAAAAAAGGTTCAAAAAGAAAAATATAGACAAAACATGAGACATCTGTACATTTTACTGATATATTAATTTCCCCTCTTTCAAACAAATGTTTAAAATTCACCTCACATTTCCTAATGTCCCAGTCTAAGCCACAGTCTATTCAGCTAGACACAAGATCTGAATGTATAACTGATAACATTATCAACACAGTGAGACATCCTGTTCACTTAATATTCCCTGAGCCCATTTCCGAAAGGATGTAATTTGGCTTGCCCATTCATTTTTCCCCATTCTTAATTATCTTCTGTCTGATCACCAACCCAATGAAAGAGCATTCTTAATTAAACAAACTATAATATGCTTATTTTCACACAATTAATGCAAAAAATAAAGCACAATAACTTTTTTTCAGATGACAGCTGTTGTGAAATCACAAAACCTATTTGTTGTTACTGGCAGGGGAAAAAAAAAAAAAAAAAAA
>NW_015112934.1:104525-107271 GCF_001443285.1 Poecilia latipinna | reverse complement strand
ACAATAACTTTTTTTCAGATGACAGCTGTTGTGAAATCACAAAACCTATTTGTTGTTACTGGCAGGGAAAAAAAAAAAAAAAAAAAATTTGAAAAAATGTTAGACATCAAAAGAACCTACACACCCCTCGTGAGATAAAGATTGGTTTGTCAGTTTTGTATCACCGGATGTAATCGCTTGCATGTCGGATGTCTCTCTAGGGATCAACACAGTTGCGGCTCAGGCAGTGACAAAAATCCTTAAACCAGAATCAATTTTTCATTGAAATATTTATATATTCTGTTGTGTCCGATATGAAGACTCGGGCACTTTTCATATTTATGGATTCATAGGTAACCGTTTGTAGAACATTACGATTTGTGGGATGTGTCCTTTTAGTAATTCTGCTTTATTCTAAACTCTTTGTTAAAAATAATTTTAGGACACAAAACCTCCACATGCTATCCCCATTACCTCTTAGTTGTCTTATCATGGTGAGTCCTTGTGAGTGCATATAAACTAAAACAATGCCCTTTGTTGGTTCTTTCATCCTGTCAGCAAATTTCTCTGCTTGGCCCTATTGCTTATGTCTGCAGCTGCATTGACTGCGTCACCCTGTTCATGGAGAATTTCACTTAAGAGTGAATAATTGCAAAGTCAATTTTCTTTTGGGTTAGATTTGAGATAAGCAGCATTTCAATAACAGCTGAAGGGAGTATACTTGATAGTGCTATAAAACACAACCATGTTTCTGGAATATATAATAAATTATAAATAATGTAATGTAGTCAAATTGTTTGATACTGTGCATGTCAAAATAATTTCCCTCTCTATTTAGACAGGTTGTAGCCAGAATAACATGCATTAGTTGGGTGCTTCTTTTTTATATTAAATGAGTCCACTAATCATTTAAGCAATATTTAAGTCAAATTATAGATAACGACTCACTGCATCAATCCTTTACTCAAACATATTAACACATTTTTACAGCATGACAGAAAATCTGTTAAAACCAACCCATGTGATAAACCTCAGGATTAGAGTGCATTAACCTCTGAGTATGTTGTATTGCATGGCATTGGTGCACTACAGGCACCAGTTTAGCACAGACCTTTATTTGCTCAATTTCGCGTAATGCACTTTGATTTCATTTATGTCGGCTAAACTGGGTTCACACCCAACTGATCAGCTTAATCCATGACCCCATGTGGAGATTTTCATCCCCCTTTCTGCCTTTTTAGCCACTTTCCCAATCCCCGGTCATTTAGTCTTCTTCATGCTCTTCATTAGCCTGATATGCTAGGTGGACGGCAACAACAGCCACCGGTTTGAAGTGGTTAAACTGGCAATCTGTCAAACTGAGGTTTTAAAGGAAAACTACTCCTTCCCTTTCCTTGTGTCATACACACCTGGATTCACATGACTGCCTGTTTTAGTGTCTTATCAGCACTCCTTGATGTTTATATTCTGCACAAAAGAGGAGACAGAGAATCCATTAAGTCATGCATGAACTGAAAGAATCTATAAGAGAGTAAGGATAACATGGGCTGATGGAGAAGAAAGGGACATAGGCCACTAATTTATTGCTGTGCATGCAGCAAATTATTCTCATCCCGAGGATGTTCTCTACAGATTTCATGTAGCTCTTCACCCTTCCTTTTACTTCAAAGAATTGTATTTTTTCTTTTTATTTTTTTCTTTTAGAAACATCCTGTTATATCACCATCAGATCAAGCTTTCTTGTAGACTTGAGGACCTCTGCATTTTGGCTTTCAAGTGTATTCATTGTTTTAACGGAATAGTATTTCATCTCTTACACAAAAAACTAACAACAAAATTGGAAAAGGTGTGATGCTCCTTTAATGCTGTCTCTCTTTACCAAGCTTTACACATAGGCAGTCATTATTTACTCACCAAATGTTATAGCACTGTGGTTTCTCTGGCTTTTGCAATAACCCATAAAAATGTCAATTTTAAAAATAATGACGCCAAAACAACATCTTATGAATACAATTAGTTCAAAGTGAATTTCCTCAGCTCAACACACGTCTACAAAGTCTAGCATTAGCGTTTATTAGCCTCCAGAAATATGTCCCATTTTCTACACAATGCCTATAAAGCCCAATTCACACTACACGATTTTCTTTACCCCAATTTTGCCCTTACGACAATCTTAGAACGTTCTGGATCCTGTAGTGTGTGGTGTGTTACGACTGATCGGGTTCAGTCGGTAGAACGTCGGACCGCTCTGATCTGAAATCGGACACATCCAACATGTTTGATTTTCTTTGCCCGATTATCGCAGCGTGTGTGGTGTTCCCCTGGCTGGGAGCAAGAACGCAGCCTGTTGAATGTGACAGGTAGCCAATAAGAAAGCTATGACTAAGCACTGAGGAGAATCCCAAACAAAGAACAGCTGGCATGGCGCAACCGAGAGTCCGCTGCACTTCTGACATGGAAGATTGTTTGGTCGAAACATGTTGAAACATTGTTTCGAACTGGCAGGCTCTCCGAAAAGTCAAAAGCTATTACGGTGGTGAATTGTGAATTACATTGCTAATTACCTCTAAAGCACAATCAGTGCTTTAGAAGTAAATAGATCTCATAAAACCATAAGTAAAGCTTTATCCTTGTTTTGAGCGCGCTACATTGGATCGTTTTTGTTTGTTTGTTTGTTTTAAATGCAGAAAAAAATTATTATTATTATTATTATTATTATTATTATTATTATTATTATTATTATTATTATTATTATTATTATTATTAT
>NW_015112934.1:91569-100978 GCF_001443285.1 Poecilia latipinna | reverse complement strand
TTATTATTATTATTATTATTATTATTATTATTATTATTATTATGATAATTCCTTATGACTAGTTATATCGAATTGGATCCCTGGAAGCAGTTTGTTAAAAACTTTCCTCACTCCAGTGTTGATCAAATATCCGGCACCAAAAGTGAGCGGAAAAAACAAAACCTGTTGCATACTTAAAATCTTGGTCAAACACCTTGCAAAGAGTCAATGAGCTATTTTGATATAACCTCCTGTTTTGAGATCCAAGCATTTAGAACCTCAGCTGTTCTTTCATCTATGACATAGATCTATGTCATAGATGAGGTCATAGCTACAACAGGTCACTGTAGTTCTGGGGGAATGTTATTGTTGCTATGGAAATGGTCAGATCAGTTCTGCATGACTCAAACTATTAAATATTAAGCTTAGAATGACAATGGTATATTACGTCCATTAATTTAAGTAGGATTTTTCATCAATCTATCAGGTTTAAAATTTTGAATCATACTTAACTGGGCAATTATAAATGCTTTGTTTTCAAGAAAATTCTAAAATCTTCTTATGGTTTGTAAAGTAAGTTTTACATAATTTGCGTGCTTGTACATTAGCATAGCTGCAAATTATGCTAGACGACATGAAAAAACAAAAAACAAAAAACAAGCAATCATCACATATTTCAGAAAAATTAACTATGAAGCTTCATTTTGGCAAGAAGGGGACATATTTAGGTGCTGTTATAATAACATTATAAATTCCATGTCTGAGGAAGAAGCTTGCCGAACCTGTACTATGATTACCATCACCGTTCTGACACAGAGCTCATGCTAATCGGAGCAATTAGGTAACAGCACAGGTCTTAATTTATGCAGCTGGGACCGGCTCTCATTTCTAAATACAGTAGAATGACAGCGATTGTCAATTAGCTACGTAGTAACGGGGACATTTGATGCCACATTCGATGCCACAGATGGAGACAAAATCATCACCATCCCTCCTGCTAATTCTGAGCCTGATTTGCATGATCCATTTAGAAAGTATTTATGAGAATGGAAAATGGCTGTCGCCACTGATGAAGCAGGTTGAATTGATTGTCAGAGGTGAATGTGCTTATTTTTTGTGACTTGTTTATACCTGCAGTAATTTGTGCAAATAGATTCACAATGTGAATCACTAATTATTTAAATAATAAAGCAAAATAAGCAAAAGTGAATAGAAATTATACTGTTTCATAATGGTGAGAGTGTGGTTCTTGAGTGCCATACTGATTCGAGGCTGACAATAACAGCTAATTAGGATTTCTAATTAAGCAGTCAGCTGTTTTGACAAATGAGGAGCTATGTAATAATCACCAGAAAGTAGGGCAACCTGGGCAATTTTACTTTAAAACCGCCATCGCTGTAAGCTATTATCAGGTCATACAAAGTTCAGCATAAGGTAATGTGTACTGAGTGTACACAAGGTCAAGATGTACTGAAATATTTGTTAGCACCTATATATGTACAAGTTTTAGTTGTACTTGAATATAACTGTAGATAAGGGTTTATAAAAAGAAAAAAAAAGATTTAAAGTTATTGTGCAATATTAGCAGTTTCTGAGCAAAGGTTTTTGCCTCGTGTCTAATGTAGACAGCTGTAAGTTAGCTGGAGGGCAGTGGTGTTTCTGCTGATATATCCATTTAACAGTGGGAGAATATATAAGGAATCTGACCTGCTATATCCTCCACCTAATTTAAAGCATAAACGTGTCTTGCTTCATTAAAGTGGATTAATTTCTGCCAAAGAAAACAATGTGTAGACACATTGCTTGATTATGAAACAGGAAAGACTAATAGATCTCCTCTAACGCTAATCCATGTGTTTCATTTGTTCTCAAACTACTCTATTTATTTTTGTTTGGTTTCATAATCACTCAACTATTTTCTCCCTACACCACGACTGGCACTGAGTGAGCCATTATGTTATCAGTCTCGTCTTCTTTGTGGCTCCATTCCAATCCAATAATAGTTGAACTTGGCTGGAGTTGAGTCATTTTAATGTATCCTCAGGCTGTTTTCAGGGCTCCATGGGATAACAACAATAGAGATGTAGACTATGAGTCTCTGCAAAAAATGTCACAGGCGTGGATTCAGCTGTCAGAGTTTGGCGTTGTTGTGTTTGTGTAGTTTGTGCTTTACTCCATACTGGAGATGCAGGTTTTCCCTGAAGGGTGGGGCTGAGCAGGGTGCTCCCACATATCTGCAATTCATCAAGCTCATCAGCTGCTGAATAAGAGGAGCAGACTGCTGGTCATTTGACGCCTGATGTTAACCTCTGCGGTACATCTAGCCCTCTTTTTATCTCCTAGTTGTGCATTACTATTTTTTACTAATAACTACCTAGCGCTCTGTTGTAAAAGTTACACTTTTGTCAACTCCTGGAAATTCTCCTCAGAGTTCCCTACTAGATTCCTCACTTATGTAAGCTGCTCAATTCATCTACCATGACCGGCTACTATAAGGCTCCTCTTCCTCCACCTCCTTAACCTTTAGCATCCTCCTGAACCAAACCTGTACACTCTGCGCTTTCCATGTTACATCTGCTCCAATCACCAACTCCAGATTCATCTCCACCTGCCACCACATACCAGCACTCCAGACTGGTCTTTCCTCCCTGGTGTTTTTATCTTCAATCTATCATAAGCTCTTCATTGCCTCATTTAATCATAGCAATTGTTTGTTTCCACTGGTTTTCCTTTTTCTGTTTAAGAACCTCACCCCTTGGTTCAAGACCACTGCACATTTGTTATTCTTTGTCTTCAAGTAATAAACCTAATCTGTGTATTTTAGTATTTGAGTCTCAAGAGTGTCTTGCATGTGGGTCAGAAGCCTCCCAAAAACCAGGACCTCAACCAGTGAAAGCATTGTCTCCTTTCTTAGAGATTTTAAATTTTTCATAATCAAAAAACACCTGAATATATATTTGAAAGTTATAGTAAGAGGTGATCCAAAATGGTCTCCCATACTTAAGCTGTTTTGTTGGGGTTTTTTTTCCATCAAAGTAGCACAATGCTTACTTTCCCTACTAAATAGTTACTCTTGCAAGGTAGCAACTCAGTTACTAACTCAGTTACTTTTTTGAAAAAGTAATAACTATAGCTAATAATTGCATTTCAAAAATAACTTGCTCACATCTGCCATGTACAAGAATGCTGGACAGATATGCTGGACAGATAGCTTGATTAACTGAACCCAACTTACAACAAATGGTAACACATAATACTCTATGTAAAACCCTCACACTCTTAATTTACTTTTTAGTTTGTCTCTGCATGACACAAACTGCTTCCAATAGACTCTCGGTTTAAATATAGCGGAAAAGTTTTGTTAGTTTTCTGACCAAAATGCAGACACAAGCATAGCTAGATTTAGCTACATTAGAGCTGCTGTCTAAAGAGGAACACCTTGTAATGTCCTATTTTTTGCACATCTGATGCTACAAAAGGGGTGTAATTGAACATTCACTTCTGTTACATAGCCAGTGTTGTTCCTATCTTTTTTGTCTGTGGGTGCAATTATTCCATGGTGCAATGCATAAAATAGATGTGTGTTTGCTTAGATAAAATGCTACTTTCAAAATAACATCATGTATGTATATTATATAAATATATATACATATGTATGAAAAATCGGTGTAAACTTGCCTTCAAATAAATTCCTATTGTCAGTATATATATATATATATATATGAAAACAAAAGGAAACAGGAGAAAGGCCATTTTTGTAGAAGAGCACTGTGCAAAGTCGGAGCATTGTGTAGGTGTGAATCAAAGTGCATATAAAGCTTTTTGCAAGCTCTAAAGGTGTCCAGGGAAAGGAAACCCAGAAACCTGTTAGAGAGCAAGGTGCCATGATGAGACGTAATATGACAGCTGCCACGTGTCACCGTCTGAGGACAGATGGTGTTGGAAAATAAATAGCAATACCTTGCTAATGTTGCTGTAAAATGGTCTAGAAAGTGCATCAGTTATGACTTAAAAATGGTGCAAAAGTCACTTTTGCTCATATTCCTCCACCAAACTTTGAGATGCTTACTGAATAACTGTACATACTCACAGATCAAAATACTCACAGGTGGGCTCTGTCCTTAGGGTTCTTCTGAAGGCAATCTTTTGCTGATCAATATGCTGTATGGAGCATGTAGCATATCTTTGAACTTATTGAAGTTCAAAAATCTTTCAATAAGACAGTGGTAGAGTAACTCTGACTACTTTGGTTTTTTTATAACCTTTTTTTATTTTTTTATTCAAGGCTGGATGTTGGAAACCTTGTATGAGAAAACGACCCCAGTTCAATGATAGCTTGGTAAAATTTTTGGCCTCTCTCTAGTCTAGTTTAGAAAAAGAAAACAATACAATTCATTTCTCCCAGAATTTGCAACACGAAATAGTCCTCATGTTTTCCAATATCTGCCTTTGATTGCACTGATTGGTCTCTTCGTGACATCTCCTGATGTACTGCAGAGAGAATACCGTGAGACTCAGGTGCGGTACATATTTTTATGTACATTGTTTACTTTGCTAGGTTTGTCATATTTTCAGGTGAAGTTTCTTCAAGAACTTTTTTCTAGCATGCCTTAGACATGCCCTCAATGTCACCTTATTATCTTTCTTGAAGGGGTTTGACATTGTTTCTTCATTTTACCCAACCTGGCTTTGAATTCAAGGTGAAAAACAACAACAATTTCCAACAAGATGGGCCAGAACTGTCAGATGTCAGCCTCTGAATAACTTTTGCACAAATCGAACCGTGTGAATAATAGTTCATTGCAGCCAAAAAATAGATGGACATGGGTGAGGGAACTCCATCAAAAAAAGGAATAAAATGGCCCGACTTACATTTTACAAAGAACATCTTGATGATCTCCAAGACGTTGTGCATCAATTCAGTTTAACATAGCTTATCAACGCTAGACGCTGTGATGTCAGGATTCCTTCAAACAGTTTTACTTTGTCATATAACGTCTATAACAGTTCTGTCATCCCAAAATGTTAATTGTTGCCCAAATCTTGTACTGTAAAAACTGGGGAAAAATATTTCACTCATCTCCTGCAACAGTTGCATATCTGCATAAATAAAACAATACATTTCATTTGCCCTTCAAAAATGAAATGTATTGCACATGTCAAACCTTTAGAACAGTTTTTAGGTTTTGTGGTGTAAAATCTTTCTTACAAGCCATGACTTTTGCAAGGTATTCAAGTTGCTCTTGCTAGCAAACGGGACAGCCACAACTCACATGAATACAGAACATGAACATATTCTCTTAACGCCACGGGTGTTTTCCCACCAGATAGTCCAGTAGACTTTGTTTGATTTGGGACAAAAAATGCAACATTTGTTCCATTTTCAGCTGGTGTGGTTCACTTTTGAAATGACAAAAAAAGGATCCAAGTTTTATTTGCCTGTTGTGTTCTCTCTAACATGACCATGACAACCTACCTACTGCAAAAAAAAAAAAAAAAAAAAAACTTCATATTTTGAAAATCCAGGGATGATACATGGAGTAAGAATTATTTTGGTTAGATCTAAATTTTTGTGAAAAGGGACATGGAGAAAAGCTGGTGAACAGTCAAGTCAGAGGAAAGCAGGATGAGCGTTTAAGGTGATTTTCTCAGCCTGGCGTCGTTACTGTTACTTACTATTCATGTATTTGTCAATTCTTTTCTCAGTTTTTGCATTGTCTAAGCATAATTTACACAAATGTCTGATGTGGCTGAGTCATCATTTTCATCATCCCATTGGTACTAATGTTATTAAAGGAAGCTTGTTTTCTTGTTACTCCCCATGCCTAAATTGGATTTTATTCCACATAGTCTTGCTTTGAGCAGAGTGAGAATGTGCTATGCAGCGTGTGAATGATTGGTATGCACATAGCTGCATCAAAAATAAACTTGCTAATAATGGACCATATCTTCCTCATAAATCTCAACAGAAATATCTCAGAGAGCCTCAGTGAACAGCCTCTCCTGCATATTCATCCTTTAAGTGTATTAAGTGGCGCTAAGAATAAGACTCCAGACAGCAACGCAGATTTGTGTAAGTGCCACATGTTCATTAATTGATATAAATATACAATTTCTCCCGTAAGTTTGCATTGCCATACATTTGAAGTGGAGTATCGGTTGTTGCAGTTGCTCAGTTGTCCACATAGCCCAACTGAGACAGAAAGACAGCTGAACACACCTGACCTTTCATGTTGTCTCTGTTTCCAGCCTCAGAATGTCAGATACCAGTGCCTCACACCTTCCATGCTGCTTCAGCTATTCATTGATTAAGAAGGGGGGTTGGAGAAGCTATACATTCGAAAGCCATATAGTGTGTCTGTTCCCATATATCATGCATTATTTATTATTCAAGCACAACTTTTCAGTTATAGATAGATAGATAGATAGATAGATAGATAGATAGATAGATAGATAGATAGATAGATAGATAGATAGATAGATAGATAGATAGATAGATAGATAGATATTGAATATGCTTGCAAAATCTAATTGGTCGACACTATAAATACTTCTAGCACAATCTGGTAACCCATCTGCTGTAGTCTAATGAATATACTTCTGCAGGCAATGGTCTATATTATTTCTGGGCTTCCTGCATATAGCCGGCAGATATCTGAAAACAATAATGAGTTGCAGTGATGCATTTTTTTTCCATAGTTGATTGCAGTGTTTTTAGTATTTCTATAAAATACATCATTAGGCAGTGAAAACTACTGCTTGCAAGGAGTCTGATTTAGAAAAAAATGTGAAAAGCGCATATTTGCATTGCTGTTTTGTGACTGGACAATAATAACTGCACTGTTACTGTAGTTGAGCATCAGAGCTCATGAAACAAACAATGTGACATTGTCCCTCATCTGGATTTGTTTGTGCTTGTTTTATGGAGGGCTAGAGATATGGGATCAGAAATAAAAGGAGTTTGAAGTTACAAGAATTGTGAACTATAAATTAAAATTTTAACTACAAGTTAAAATTTGATAATATAAGAAACAACTTGACATTAACCAATAAATCATTACTGTTTAAACTTTACCTTTAATAACATAAAGATACCTAATTTTTAAAGTGCAATCAGTAATTCTTTTAAAACAAATTTATATCAGTAATGATTTATTGGTTAATGTCAAGTTGTCATAACAAAGACATTTTGAATAATGTCAACTTTGTATCAAAAGTGTCATAATTTACCGAATGACGCTTTATGTCAGCAGTCATAAATATTCATGAAGGTTTATTCATGTTCATGACAGGTGTTATGTCATGTTTATGACAGTGTCATGACAGTCTTATTCACCCCCCTTCAAATAAAGTGTTACCGAAACAACTTTTGTGAAGTAACTGTTTACAATCTTTAAATAGCCCCTTTGGGAAATACCTGGATATGTGAACTTCTGAAGTAATTTCTCAAATCCTTTATCATTCAGTCATATAGCATGCAAAAACTCCAAAATGATACAAAAGAAGGTCTTGCACCACTTTTCAAACTACTCCTATCAAAACAGTCATGATGTACATAGCAAAAATTTCCAAAACTCATCTTGTAATTCTGTGCACAAAGTTCTACTATACAAGATGTATATTTTTAAGACAGGAATTTTATTTTCTAAACATCTGTATAGTCAGAATCGGCATAGGCCAGAGCTGTACACACAAGAGGTGGCGCTTGTATCACATGATAAAACACATGGTGGATATGACGGGATCTGTAGAAGGCACAGACCAGTTGAATTAGTTAAATCGATGTCAAAGGAGCAATTTTGCCTCAGTGGTGTTATTTAAAATACATGTTAACTAACCTTTTAGCTTAGCTCACTAGCAATTGAATCTAACATGAATCTAACAGTCATGTCTTCAATGTTCTGTAGACTTCTCTACTTGTCAGAGAAACCATCAAGCACAGCAGCATTAATTGTATTCTGAGGACAATACAGTTGCCTGCTTCAGTTGATCTCATCTGGGAACATGGCACAAGCCATTGTGAACAATCGCCACGATGACTCCAGTTTTACTCAGACAATTACTAACAAGCCGTGCCACCATTGTATTGACGCACTGTACTGTAATGTATTGACTTTCTCTGGTTCTGAATATGAGGCGCCTGATTCAGGATGTGCTTTCATCTGAGAAGGCTGTTTATGTTGGTGATGTCACTTTCGATTGAAGCTTCTTTTCCTCTGCAATTATCTACGGCTGTGCCCTTTTGTTTACGTGTCTAATTCCTCCATTCATTCAGATCAGGCCTTCGTCTGGTACTTTCTGTGGAGCCCTTGTGGAAGCTGATGAGTGGATTGGACGTTTTAATTAGAGGAGTGGAGACCTTTGATTGGGTCACCGCTAGTTTGTTCCCCTACCTTATTGTTTCCTGGTGCTGATAAAGGAGCAGAATGATACAGGAAAACAGGAAACATTGAGCTCATTTTTGTTTTGCCTCCATTTTGTTGTTCAGATTTTGAAATTAAAGAAACTACAGATTGGATGAACATATTTTGCTCCCAAATATAAATAATTTAATCCGCCTCAAGAACAAGCTCTTTTACCTTTGCCTTGCAAGAGCTTTTGAAGCACTTGAGCTATTACAGCAATTATTCTTAATTATTATTATAATAATTATCATACTATTATTAATTTTGTCACAAAGAAAATCAGCTGCAGAGAGATCCACATTGATGTTCTAAGACCTGTTCTCATGATAGCTTCCAGTAGTTCCACAGATCTGGAGCTCATAGAGCAGTTACAAGAAGAAAGTCCTAGCAGCAGCATGCTTCAGTCTTCTTAGCATCAAGGTAACCATCTGGAGGAAGATTGAACTTTTTTTTTTTTTTGCACTTACATCTAGCATACATCCACAGATATGATAGATTGGTTTAGATCAGAGTTTTTCAGGGAGGGGCGACATGAGGAAAGACGTAACTTCACCAAGCCTATGCCAGACTTAAAATAAATAGTTTTATTTGTAATTAAAGTGACAAGACAGACTCTGGGTCAAGCAAAATAAAAATAAAAAAATAAAAATACAAGAAGGAAATATGAACATGTTTATATAAAGCCTGAATTTTATGGTTCGATCTGAAGATGCTCCACTACAACAGTGTTGTTTGCCATGAGGTGCTAGTTAACAATGCTGTGAGTCCATGTCGACTCAGGTGTCATACTGAGTTTGATGAGCAAGTCCAGGAGTTTTTTTGACAATAAGCTAAAGAAAATATGGTCATAGCAGAAAGTAATTCATATTTGTAGCACTGTATGACAAGGTAGGTGAAGCATCATGGTATGTGGCACTCAGATAAGCTGTAAAAAAAAAAAAAAAAAAAAAAAAAAAAAAAAAATCCCCCTAATTTAAGGAAAAAAACCAGCAGGTGGGGTTGCCAAAATTTTCACATATTTATTT
>NW_015112934.1:83356-88494 GCF_001443285.1 Poecilia latipinna | reverse complement strand
TTTGTTTGGAAAAAGTAGTGCAAAAAAAAATGTATAGCCAAACAAGTAAAAAAAAAAAAAAAAAAAAAAAAAAAAAAAAAGAACAAAATCGCCCTAATTTAAGGTAAAATACCAGCAGCTGTGGTTGCCAGAATTTTACCATATTTATATGGTAAAATCCATTAAAAATGTGTCCATATTTATAAGGATTTCATCCATATAAATATCTGTTTGGTGTCTATGAAGCAAAGTTAAAATAAATTAAAAGCAAGATGAAAAGCATGAAAGCTGAAGCAATGAAAAGCAATACAACATTATGTCTTGCTGTTCCCAGACACCAAGAGGCCCAGCAACACATTGCACCCCACAAAAGTGTAGCGACTCAACTCTGCACAGACTCCAAGCAAAAAGTTTGACGTTGTTTGCTTGTTTTGACAGCCCTGGAAATGTTTGAGGTCATGGCTGAGGGCCAGAACCTGAACTCACATCCTTAAAACATTACTCAGCCAATACCCCGCCCACCCACCTCTCCACCACTAGCCTCCCATGACCTCTGCTCCTCCAATGCTTTTAGTGTTGCTGCCTTGCGAGCCCTCGACTGCAAAAAGAACCTAGATCAGATATCGGTTGTGTGCAGGTTGAAAAGTTTAGTTTAGATTAAATTTGGGACGCATCTGTCACTCGATGTTACCACGTAAAGGATCTACAACAGGACACAAGTGTGTGATTGCAGTCTGGGTAGAAGCCAAACAATAACCAGAGAAGATGCCTGAAGATCTACTGGTTGCTTTCAATCCTGGGATATACTGTAACTTTACCAAAAATGGACTGTTAGTGATGTAGTATTGATAGCTAACCTGAATTACAGATTCACCAGTTTGCCAAGCAACATCTTGTGGATTTTGTTACTTGCTCTGAAAATAGAATGAGAGCCAGAGAGGGTTTTACTGCCGAGTCCTCAGACAGCTGATTTACATTCCAGCTTGAGTTACTGTAAAGTATGAAGCTACTAAAGGTGAGGACCTGATCATCTGGCTCTCATCATTTTTAAAACCTTGTCAGCAAGTTTTTTTTTTTTTTTTAACAAGAAATCTTGAGTTGTCCCTGAACTCCTCAAATAAGTACAACAGATACTTGTGTTGTACAGTTCTAATGGATGTTGGATTGATTTAGCGTGGCCACCTACAGCTAACCTTCAGTTCATGACTGAGCTGTCATGTTGATGCCTTTCATGCTTACTGGTTGGATCTCTCTTGAATCCTTGATTATGTTGGCCTTTTAATTTATTCCAAATGGAGCCAGACAGCCAAATTTCTTCCCATTAATATTTGGCATCAAATTAATCACAAGATATTTATTAAAGGTTTTGCACATTGAAAATATGTGGCCTTGTTTAAACTCCAGATTCAAGAAAGCGTTTGTGTCAGAACTCCAAAAGCCTCGGCACAGTCTTCCAGCTTTAAATGCAATCAAAAGAGCTCCGTGGAATCGTTAACCTCTGAAGCATTCTCTTGGGTTTATTTACTTGTTTTTGTATATCAGGCCCATTCCAGTTTTATGATTTATTTTTGTTTTGAAAAGTGAATGGCCATGCCTGTCTCTGAACCTGTACTCAACATGGAAATGCATCATTGACTACAACATCTTTTGTATAATACATTATACTATATTCCTTTTAATACCTTTATTTATAATAAACATGTCATACACTGACATTCATGTTCTCATTCGCCTCGACTTACGTGAAATGACACATTTCATGTCTTGTTGTAGCTCACTTTAGAGCTCCATATTATTCACAGCAGAGTCTGATTGTTGCATTAAAATTATGTCCACAAAAAAATCCGAAACGACTTGGTGTGTAAGTGTATAAGCAGATTTCAAGAATCCCAAAAGGCATCTCTATTCAAACATAACTACAGGGCCTGGCCTCTGACTTCAAACACAGTGCAGTTGAAACACAGTTTTATTAATTCCCTCCTCTTTAATACAGTGTGACTTGATATCCTCAGCGTTCTGTGAGTTAGGAAGTGCTCTGGATGAAATTGGAAAAGTGTAGGGAAGACAGAATCCCATTTCAGGTCCAAATTGAACTCGGCTGCAAACAAAAAGAAGTGGAGCATCATCTACCATGCCTGCGTCTCACTCCCTGCAAAGAAACCGTTGTGTTAGCATGAAGTGAACAAGGATATGATGCTTCTCGTAGTACCGACGTCTACACATTTGCATTTATATGCGAAGCCTCTCTGATGCTTGTGATTAAAGAAAGTCAGACCTGATGGTGCATTACACAGAAGATGCAGCCCAGTGGATTTCAGGTTGTGGGAGTCTACTCATGTTGCATTTACTGATTACCAAATGACTTCCAAATAACTGTTGTTTTACTGCATGTTTGTGCTTATTCATGGCAGATGTATTTGTTTTAGTAGATCCAAGGAGCAATGTGATTCCAGTGTCACCTTTGTGCATTTTCTTAAATAAAAGATTGAAAGTTTACGTACATGGTTTAATTATATAACAGGGACTGGTTGAATTAAAAACAGTCATGAGCACGCTGTTAATTGTCAGGAGAGATGTGGAATGAAACTTTCTCTGTCAAGCATCTGTAAAGAAGAGAACAATACTTGACACAGCAGAGTTCTACATTATGACTGATATTTTGTTACCAAATACAAGAAGATGCAAATGAAGTCTCCTTTGGGGCAAAGAAGTGTGTCATTAATCTCAAATATCTAAAACCTAGCACAGTATCCATCATATTACAGAATGTTATGTTTTAATTTGCCATATTTCCAAACAGAAGTCATCTATAAAATGTTCTACACATACATATCTTATAAACCTGCGTGCAGCTGTCGGGCAAAAATGTTCAAATGTCTAATTTGCATGATTTAATTTGATGAGTGCTGGAGCAGAACACTGCTCAGACTTGTCATTACTTTGCTTGTAAATCACACAATGACTGTAATGCTCTCAGAGATGCCAAGGCTCATGTTTCCAAGAAGGGAAAATGTTGTTCCACAGAAAAGAAGACACAAAAGGAGATCAAACAAAAACTGGGCACGTGGGATTTTTTTTTTCTTCCATACTTCTGCTCTCGTACTGCAGAGAAAATCGGCACAATAACCCCCAAAGTGCATTAAATAGAATCATTTCGCTACAGTACATTCACAAAGATCACAAGTAGGATTAAAGGGAAAGTTTGTAAGGACACAGAAAACAATAATCTTCATAAAGAATTCAACCAAACTTACACTTTGATTTGATTTGTACTGCAGCTGAGCCAGCGATCCTGAAACAGACTAAATAAAATATGTTTAATATGGGCTGGTATTGAACCCATAGTCAGAGGGGTATTACAGGCAGGATGGACGAATGACATAAATTTCATATTGATGACGGTAATGAACTTGCTGTGAGTATATTGGTCATCCCATGTGTTTAATGCTCTTAAGAAATCATTTTAAAGGAACGAATAATCCCCCTACACACTTAAAAAAAAAAAAAGAATCAGTCAGCAAAAATAAATTTATCACAATATATCCAAAAAGACTAGCGTGACAGTTAAAGAGCTCATTACAGCTTTTAATGTATACATGAGTATGTATGACCTATGACATCTTATAGATACTGAATGCTTCTGACTGTAGGAGGTTTGGGGTAGAAAAGTATCCAAGCAAGCTAAATTTGAACAACTTGCGAATAAGAGTTGGTGAAACATTCCTAACTGTTCTGACTGAAAAAATTATCACCAGAGTCTCACTTCCAATGTGTCCTTAGAGGTGTTTTAACAGATCAGTTTGATGAAGGATGTGTCTATAAATAAATAGGCTGTGATCTTACTTGTTTTTCTTTCCGCATGCAACTCAGTTTCTGAGTATACGATGAAGGCTTATGGACACAAGATCCCATGAAAAATGAAAAACAACAGAGAATCTTTGCTTAATTGTGCGTTTATGCAACCCAGACATCAGAATTGAAAGTAAAATAGTCTAAATGACTTCCCTTCTAAACTGACGTTACTAACATCAAATAAATATGCATCACTGTTTTCAGGTCCTTGGCTGAAAAGGCATGTGTCCCCTAGAAAACACATTAAGCATTCCAATCATCACATTGGAGCAGGGATAGGTGGCAAATGTTCAGAGCATGTTTCCAGTCAGAAAAATCGCATTTAAATTATTAAATATATCTTAAATAGCACATATGGTACAAGTTTGAGTTTGGCATCTATGGTCATGCCACGCAACACGAGCACATATCCATCCTCTGGTCGTGTTTTCTGAATTTCAGGAGGTGAGAATGTTGTTTCTGACCTTGCAGTCCAATCGGGGTGATGGGGTGGTGAAGAGAACTGAGCAGAAGCTGGCAGCAGCAGACAGGGAGGCAGTCAAGCAGGAGCAGCACATAAAATGCAGAGGGCAGCTGTAAGTTTTATGGCTTAAACAGTCCACCCAATTCATCAGTAGAAGGAGCACAGCTCCAGTTGACTGCCTGAACTAGCACTGCCTGTTAAATTTACATCCAATTAAGAAATAGCATATAAAAAAAAAATATTTATGCTGTCCTCAGGTATAGATGGAAAAATCATTTTTAACATTCAGTGAGGGGAATCCCTTCAAGAAGCTGAGCAGCCACTGGTATTTTTGTAGTTTATCTCTGCTGATGAGCCCCAAGTCCCAGTTTGGAAGGCTTTAAATACTCATTTGCCTTATTCTTAATCAGTTGCTATTAGACCCATGCTTCTCCATAGCCATTTGTCATTCAGTTAATCATCCCCCAGTTCTCCATTCAGTAATCACTCCCCAAATACAGCATTTACCTGCCTCACCAGTTGTCATCTTTGTCATATTTCCTCGATAGTTTCTGCTTTTCTCCCCAATATGCTCCCTGTGCCATGACAGTTGTTCCTTGCTCTGTATAACCTCCATTTTTTATTGTACTTGGCTTTTTCCCCATCGATACATTCATGATGTAACTATTGTTCTAACTTCCTCTAGTATGAAATTGGGTCCTCCAACTCAACAATCCATGACAAAAGGTAAAACGTACAAAAAAAAAAAAAATATATATATATATATATATATATATATATATACATATATATATATATATATATATATATATATATATATATGTGGGTACATATGTTATATATA
>NW_015112934.1:78379-80094 GCF_001443285.1 Poecilia latipinna | reverse complement strand
CAACAAAAAAAACCAAAAAAAAAAAAAAAAAAAAAAAAAAAAAAAAAAAATATATATATATATATATATATATATATATATACATATATATATATATATATATATATAGTTAAATGCTGGTACCTATGGTATTTAGGAACATATTTTCTGCCTTCAGTGACATCGCCTCTGCAAAACACTGTAATCCAGATTGCTATATTTTACTTTAGCTTACTTTTAGTAATGAACTTCAAATAACTCTGGTGACATGAAGGTCTATTTTAATTTCTAAACCTAATACAGTTAAACCTACTGCAGCAAAGTAAAGAAAGGACAAACACAATGGACCACTGAGAAATTAATATATGTCCATCTCTTGACACAATGCAGGTTTGGGTAAATCCCAGAAAATCATCTTGTTAGATTTCCCATTGAGCAATTCCTATGAAATTGTTCAACATATAAGCTGCCTGATATAAAAAAATAAATAAATAAATAAAAAAATTACTATGAAAAGGCATGTAGAGTGCCGGATGACATCCGCCTCCATTAGTCTGCAACAACCAATAGATCTCTCTTATCCTCTCCTGCCGCTTACCGCCACACATTCATCACACATAACACTGCAGCTCATGAAAGCAGCAGGCAGCACACCACTCTTAATGGAGTACAGGCAAGGCTAGCAACATGCAAATTAATATGCCTCACCGGGGTGAAGACTTAATAGAGTCTTATGATTGACCCACATTTAACAAACTCTCACAGGGTAAAATGTATCGCTGTGGCAGCACTCGTTTTTCCTCTCTGATAGCAGCCATTCAAATCCCCTTTCCCAATCACAGCGTTGCCTTGGAAACGCCGGCAGCTGCCAGGCAGTCTTTTAGAAATTCCAAAATGAAGCATTTGGATCTTTGAAAATTCCTGCAGTGGGAATACTGTCTGCCAAAGACACATGAGGCAAACGTAGGAGATTAACATATGCCACCACATTTTTTTTTTTGTCATTGTGTTTTTTTTTTTGTTTTTTTTTTTTTTGACATAACTTTTTGGTGTAAAATGATAATCATTCTGGTTAAACCAAAATGACAGAAACGTTTTATGCGAAAACAACGTGTTAAGCGATTTCTGTTTCACGGGCTGTCTTCATGATCACTTGTTTGCGGATGCTGTATGCTGAGCAGCTGTGTTTGTTCATTCTGGTTATTTTATTACTGCTGTTGTGGGGGACCAGGGCTATTTACTGGCTAGACATGTTAATTAGACCCCCGATGTGCTATCCAAGCAGATAGGAAAAGTAAAAAGGCCGACTATACACAAACACATTCAAAAACGGGAGGTCTATTAAGACTATTTTTTGCACGAGGTTCCCCTAAACAGCTGTCGTGGAGATCTTGATTAAATCGTGTGGGGTTCATCAACAGATATTTGCCCACTTTAGGAATCCATCACGCACTGATTTAAAAGCTATGAAATCTTTTGTTTGGTGAGGAGCGGCATGTGGCAAACAGAAGAATGAGTTCATCTCACAGTAACCTAGACATTTTACGATCATGACATGGTGCAGGCCTTCAGCCAGAAGCAACAGTGCATTAAGTAAGTTGAGATAAATTGAGAGGATGTGGGTATTTTAAAGCAAAAAAAAAAAAAAAAAAAAAAAAAAAGGGAGGGGGATTTTTAAGACTGCAAAAAAAATAAAATTTTTTTTTTAAAAATCCCCCCCTCTCTTTTTTTTTTTC
>NW_015112934.1:64467-75253 GCF_001443285.1 Poecilia latipinna | reverse complement strand
GAAAAAAAAAAAGAGAGGGGGGGTGTTTTAAAAAAAAAAAAAAAAAAAAAAAAAAAAAAAAAAAGGGAAGGTGACTTTATAGACTGCATAGATAATGAAATTGTTTATTTAAAATATTTTCATTAGCATTTACATATTGACTTGTGGAATGTAAAATTTAAAGAAAAACAAAACTGTAGTTGCCGAGGATGAAACTAAAACAATGCTTGATTTCTCAGGGAAAGCATGTCAGTTAAAAACAATTATGATCTCTTTAAAATGTGATGGTAAAGAAATACAGTATATTTGTGGAAAGAAACTGTTCTGTTTTTTTTTTTTTTTTTTTTATGCCTAAAGACAATGGGAAAACAGCTTTGTTTAGAACCAAGGCTTGGACTTTCTTAGGCCTTCAAGCTTTTCATCAGCTATCCAGCCTCTTTAAAGAGAAGGGTAGCTTGGCGTTGCTGTGTGAATCATATTGGACATGGAGCAAAGAAAACGGAGGCAAAAGCTGTGAGGAGCTTAGAAAATATGAAAAATGAGAATTGACACTTTCTACTAAGGACACCCTCACAGAACTGTGCTACCTGTCAATGATGATCAATGGTCATTACCCCATGTAATCTTTTTCCAAGGCTGATGTTTTTATGCTGACATCAATAACTTATGCGTTGAAAACTCAGAAACAACCACTATTAAAAGCTGCAGTATGCATATCTCATACCATACTATTGTATTGTATTGTAGACTATGGTATGAGATAGAAAATCTGAGAAAACGTTTGCTACTCTGTCTTCTCCCAGTGCTCCCAGTTCTATCTAGAAGCAACCAGTTGTAGTCAGGATGCTCAGGGAAGAGGAGATCGATCTTTTCACAGATTGTCTGTGTCACAGTATACTGTCACTACATGGTGACAGCTCTAATAAATATGTAAAAAAAAAAAAAAAACATTTCCATAAAAACATTACATCTGACACCTTTAATGGAGGAAAGACAAATATTGTTGTCCATCAATATCTATAGTAAAAACTGTAGTTTTCTTTAGACCTAAAGACATTCAGGGAAAAGTGTGTGTAAAACCTTATAGCAAAGCCATAAGTGAGCACCTGCGGTTTCTGTAGAGGTGGCATGCCTAGTTCAGACATACTTATTCTGAGATACGTTTATGAGAATAAGTGACATTGCCACTACATCACCTCTAGGTACTTATTCCCTGACACTGCTGCTACTTCACTACACTCATCCCATTCAATCGCAACATCTGTTGCATTTTTAACTAAAATGGGCTCCGTGGAAAACAACCCAGGAGGGGTTTACTATGGACAGTAACACACAAAATAAGCCAGAGCGGAACTCACCAACATTTTATGATGACAAGCCCCAATGTTTCTGAAAGGTTATCTTGAAAAAACTTGAAAAGGTTTGAGCTTTTTTTTTAAAAAAAAAAATATATATATATATATATATATATATATATACATATAAAATCTTTTCAGGATGCTTAAATCCTGAAAAGATTTAAGCATTAAGCATCAAACACACAACCCAGTGTTAACAAGTTTAGCCTTATCCTTATCATGAATGATCCAACAGGAAAAGAATGCAAAAATCATTTAAAACTGTGTAGAAACTGGGAAGAATCTTAAATAACACTCAGTGTTATTTAACCCTGTCGAAAATCTATGGAAGTATCTGGAAATATCTTGTTCAAAGGATAGACACTTCACCCTTTGAACAGCAATTTGAGAAGTGTGCTACGGAAAAGTGGTCCAGATTACTTGTTGCAAATGCAGTCATCACATTGCAAAGTACTAGAATTTGTTGGAATTGCTGGAAAATATATCAATGTTGTTTGTGCGCTTTTTATGTTGTTAGAATGTTCAGTTATATCAATAATCAAAAACGCATTCTGGTGTGTTTTTTATGGAAAAAATAAAAAATAAAACACCAAATAAAACACCATCAAACCCTGTTTAGGGTGAAGAAGAAACTGAAGGGTACCATCAGATTTGTGTGCATCTGTACAGATCTGCACTATAAATTAAAATACTGTTGAAAGGACAAAACATCTCAGGCTGATGTTTTCCAGCCATTGTGTACATAAATGGGGTAAATTAAAAAGTATGTTACCTTTCTAGAGGTTGTTCTTTTCAAAAGGTACTTTTGGTCTAATAAACAAGTTTCATTACAACACAATTTCTAATTTATTGAATGTGTCTGCAGTTGACTTTCTGCTTCTTTAACTAAAGACCGTTCACTTCCAAGACTCATGCATCGCCGCAACAGCCGAGCGAGCAGTAAACATGGTTCGGATGGTGGCTTCGGCTGTGTTACCAAAGAAAAGTTCTGGCTTCTCTAATTGCTGTTTTCCACACAGAAAAAGGCAACTGGAAGCCTCAAATGTTACATTAGCATCTCGATTTGGAACAGCCTGTCCTTGGCTGCAAAGTTTAGGACAATGAATGGGTTTGTTCTAAGCCGATTATGTTTGTGGCTTTGTCACTTTTTCATTAAAGGGAACCCAAGCATAGCAGGTTTATTGAGCTTTAAAATATCTAAAATACAGTAGCCTGTCTCTTTTTGGGAGGTCAACTGATCCCAAGATCTGAGGATGATTTGCTTTTGCTTTGAAAAGAGGCAAGATGTCATTAAATTCTTACATAATCCCAGCCTGTGAGATTACAGGTGTTTTTTTTTTTTTTGTTTTTTTTTTACTGAATTTTTTTGGTGTGTTTTAATATCACGAATATATTGCATCCACTTGGGTAAATCTTTTGATTACGGTTAGCCAAGCACTGCACATGAAACACTTTAGAGAAATTCGCAGCCCACCGTGGTAATTGCTGCAGTGCCGTAACAAAAACCATCACGATCCATAAAGACACGTTTTTGTTGCCACACAAGACATCTAAACAGCTACCTGGATGTTCCTGTTAATCATTGATGTGGTGCAACCTCTAGATTAGAACGCCTGGTATGATCAAACGAGTTGTGGCAGACAGGGAACATCCTTAATTAATTTGTTATGGTAACTAGGTTGCATGAAAGTGTCTGCCAGATGGTGTGCTCACTGAGCACGCCTCAGCTCGGTGTACATTAGTTTCGAAGGAAACCAGTTGACGATTTCAAAGTTCGTGCATATGACTTCATTTATATATATATATATATATATATATATATATATATATATATATATATATATATATTATATCACTGCACCCAACTATAACTGTTAAAAGACCGCAATCACAGGAAATTCTGGTCATAGGATTTGCACACGAAAGAAAAAACAGCAACATTTCCTGAATCTGTTGAGGATTAACGGCCTATTAAGCTGCAGGAATCAGTGTCACTCGGTGAAAATATCTGCCAGTCGCCCTTCCAGCGGTTCAGCTGCTTCCAAACCAGCCATGAAAGATTCATCCCCTTTGTGCCGACGCACAGCATGCCGTGCATATTCAAATGGTCCCTCTCTAAAAAGAGCAAAGAGACTCTATCCCAAACAGTGTTTAATATAAGGATGAGTGAAATATTTAAGAATTTACAGACACATACAACATTTATCGTTGCATAACAGGGCCCCAGTGACAAAACATTTTAAGACCAAGTATATGCAGTGAAGCACTTGAGCTCAGCAGGATAAATGAATCCAAATCACTCTTTGCATACCAGGAAAAAAACCCCAAAAAAACACCTAATTTGTTTTGACATAAAGAGGATCAGCAGAGGATAGCAGCAAATTGTTCTTAATTGGAATAACAACAACTGTAGTTTCACACAGGAAAAAAAAGGCACTTTATTTTGATCCAGAATACAGAACAATTGAACATTATCTGTATGTCATAGTATTATAGAAAACAAAACATCTGAATTGCTTACAATAAGATGAGAAATTTCTATTTCTTTGTCCTGGGAGCAAGTCCTCAATTCCCCTGCGACGGCTCAAAGAACCAGACAGATTGGATGTTTCTGTAATTACACATGCACACAATCTCAATTTGTGTCAATTTGTGTTGCGGTATTTTGAAACCAAATAAAACAGCAATTTTAAACTCCTCATGTAGGCGGGCGTTTCGTTTTTGGTATGCATTCCATATGCCGCCGTCTATTTCATGCTTCCATGTGGACAAGCGAAAACCACCCTGCTTTGGGATCTTTTTGTCTATAATTGAAGGAGAAAGCGGGCGCAACTCAAACACCGAGTCCTCGCCTTAAGGTTCTTCTCACTGGGAAGGCAACCACTGACCCAAAGTCATTTTTAAGTTACAAGGTCAGAGATTCAGCCACGCCCATGTCTGTGTTCTACATCCCTTTCAACTTTGGCACCAAAAAAATGTTTGCTATAACAAAAAAAAAAAAAAAAAAAAAAGGTTCATTTTGATGCTTCTTTGTGACATTACAAACACAATGAGACTTGTGAAATGTGATAGCTCAAAACAATGTTTTGCACAGCAGAAGTAGAAGGACATAATCCAAAATCGAATATCTGAAGTATGTAAGTGTGCATTTTCATTCCATCCTGGTTTCAGGTTTTTACAGCCTCCAACAGGCTTTCTTTGAAGATTCCTTTGTATTTATCTCCATCCATCTTGCCATAAACCCTGATAAGTTTTACCATCCCTCATGAAGAAGCACATCTTCACAGCACAATGCTGCCACCAAAGTGTTTCACAGTGGGGATGGTTTGTTTATGGTGATGTGCTTCATTAGTTTTGTCCAATATGCAGAGCATATGAAAACCAGAAAGTTTGACTTTTGTCTCAGTTGATCGGTGCAAATATTTGCAAACTGACAAGTGCTTCATAGGACGTTTACGGTTTAGAGTGGAAGTAAAAAGAGAAAATCCTCTTCAACGAGCCAGCAAAACACAGAAGTTGCATAGTTTAATGTGTGTGGTGCACTTTTTTTCATTTGAAGTAAAATAAAATCTGAAATTAGAAAAAAGTATGACTAAGTAACCATTTATAAGAAATTATAACCCGGGCCCTGAAGGTGCAAAAGTGTAAAGCAACTATTGTTAATACACTTAGTACCACAGTTCAATTGCACATCTAAATGTCTGTGATGTTAAAAGGTCTGCTGGCTGTGTGGGCCACCATTGTGGCTGTACAACTGAAAAAACAAAACAAAAAACAAACAAGATATAAAACACTAAAAGCACCAAGGCAAAGGGCATTCACATGCTTATATTCTCCTGGAGAAACACACAGTTGGAGTTGTCAAAAACGAACTAACAAATTCCTGGGCGTTCTTCTACCAAGTAGCAGCAAACAATTTAAAGTAAATGGGTTTAAAAGCACAGGCAACACCCAACAAATATGTGGCAGAATAATGGGACACACAATAGAAATAGAGCTTTACTTTGTTTCTTTAGTTGTTGCTTGATTATTATTTTCACCCCAGTTGAAGGGCATTTTGCTTTCACATTTCTGTTTAAAAGCTTGATTTTTTTTTTTCTTGTTCTTTTTTTTTTCCTGAGGCAAGTACTTCCCACATGCAATCCCTCCCAGTTCTACTTCAGGGTTTAATACCTTCATACCTGGAAGTGTGTGTTTTTGAATTAGCTCGTGAAAGGCCTTCAGAATGCTGTCTATTGTTTCAGCTGACAGTTCTCACGTTGTGACATAATCAGCCACTGCTGGGAGGGGAAAATGACTGATGATGATCTGCAAGGACTGGCTGCTCACTTTTTTGTTACCTGGGGAGGTAATTGATGCCACAAGTAGGCGTGGCCTGCACACCAAATCAAATAAAGCGTCAACACAGACGTCTCCCGCGTGCCACAGTCAGATCCACATTAATATGTCTGAAAAGATAATGGAACTATATAAAAGAAGTATTAGTTCTGAAGGGGGAAAAAAAACAAACCATTTTGAAAATCAGTGGAAAGTAGTTCCATTCCCTAATGCTGACCAGTCTTTTACATGCTTCTTTTTGTATTGTATTTTCATCTGCATGTCAACACTTTTTTGTTTCAACACTTGCCATCATCCTAATCTGTCACTTCCTCCAAAGATTTTTATTTTTTTTATTTTTTATTTTTCAAAACAGGATTCTGTCTGGCATCTCCAGTACATTAATATTACTTCCAGTCAAATGATTACATTTGGGTAAAATTAAAGGTTTCATTTAAATCAAATCTGCCAGGCTCATGAATAATATGGGATCCCCTTTCAATAAAATCAGTCTGAAACCTAAAAACCACCATCTCACAAATGATCTTACTGGACTATCATGGCTGCACCATATACCAAATACTATTATTATTATGTTAATAAATTAATATATTAACTTATCGTCAAAGAGCATTAGATTTCTAATTAGCAAGGATATTATAGCACAAATCTTTCACTATTATAGAGAAAGGAAAAACTGTTTTACCAATTTCTCCACTACTTATTATGGTTTTCCTATGTACACGATGACACTAGCACTGCAGCACAGCAAGGTGATGCAAGGAGAGAGAATATTAGCTGTTAAATGGTGAGAAAACAGTGCTTTAGTCAAGTTAGGTCTAAACTTCAATCGAGTACTTATATGTGGAAAGAGTGTATTCCAGAGTTTTTATGTTGCTGAGGGTGTCGTTTATTGCCTTTCTTTTTCTTTCTTTATTTTCTGTTTAAGTCATTACCGTCTTCTCAGACGTCTTCAATAAGTGGCATATAGTTGAATGTTTGCTTACAAATTGAGAAAAAAAAAAAGAAAAAAAAAAGCTTGGAGTCAACTAAATGCTTTGACAGTCGACCAAACCGAAAGGATAGGTGCATCCGTGCAACTAGCTAGTCTGCGGTTTTGTTATACGTTTGTAAATGAGCCGTCACAAGAGTTTTCTTCCACAATTTGTTGCATCAGCAACGGTCTTTGCTTCCATTGGTTTATTACAAGTGGTTTTTAACTTGCAACACTGCCAGTCACCTGATTCTGCAATGAGCAGCAGAGCACTCTGACTGCAGCCCCTGTGGAAAAGTTGCCTTCCTCGCCACCAGCTTAATCCCTTTCTGGTGTCACACTGATTCCTGTGGTGCGAACATGGCTTAGGTCATTCATGTTTCCAGTCACCACGGCAACAATGGCTCACCGACTTGTCATTTGCTGTGCACCATGCCAGGCTTGTGGATTGCCTAACCCTATTTCTCAGTCAGTCGGTAGTTCAAACAGTGTGCATCAACAAACACTTCTGCCCAGTGACCTTCTCTTTACGGTTACAGCCAAATTGCACAAAACAACACGCTTTTTACCCGCAATGAACCGATTTCTCTCCCTTTGTGTCTGCGGTGTCCCACTCTCACCTTAATTTACCCTTCAACCTCCCTCAGCCACACAAGCTTATTGCAGATGAAGAAAAAAAAAAAACAGCACTTGATAATGATTACTCTGCTTCATCTGATTATTTTAACTTAACATAATGTCTCATTAAAGATCCTGACTCTTGACAACCGGTGGGGGAGGAAATGGAGTGGGTCAAAATTACTTTCATGCTTTCGAGTATCCGTTTGCTGCTTACAGCGTGGGATGCATAGCTCTGCGTTTAAAATATTTCTTTTATTAATACAATTTCCAAATGTGTCCTTTTCCATAAGCATGATTGAACCAGTAATTCAGCTGCTTTGTGTCTGCTTTTAGTCTGACTGATGATCAGCGAAGCTCTGTGAAGGCATCATTCAATCACAGTCGGTTTTGTCCCTCCAGCTTTCAGTATTTGTTTTTTCAATTAAGGTTTTGTGTTGGTTTATCCATGTGTTGTTTATTATTTCTAGACCACACTACAGCTAGGTTCATACATATTTGGACACTGGCACAAGTTTTTTTTTTTTTTTTTTGTTTCAAATCTGTTTACTGAAACATATTCTATTCACAGTTATGTAATGGTAATGTATAATACTATTCAGACTTTCAGTTTATAATTTAGAGTATCTGCATTCAAACTGGATGGAAGATTCAAGAAATGCAGCTCCTTAACATGTATTATCTTTTTACTAGAGGGACCAAAAGAAACTGGACTACTGACTCAAAAGCTATTTCATGGCTTGGGCAATTCCTTTTTTTTATGTCAGCATTTTAAATAGAATTATTTTTAATTTAGCAAAAATTATCCAAATATGTTCAGAAAATATATTCATGAAATACGAATCCACAATCTTGTGGAACTATGTGTTATCCTATAATACTATCTTGATAAAATACACTGTTGTGCTTGCGATTGTAACGTGACAAAATTTGAAAAGTTGAGTTGGTACGACAGTGACTGCAGACCAGCAGCTCCAATGCTGCAAGGCGCTGCAGCCCAGGGAGTGATGATGACGGTATGTTTTCTCTCTCTGCTATTCATTTACTGGGCAAAATCAAACAAAAAGAAGTATATTTTCCACGTAAAAGAAGTGTTGTGTTTGCAATGTTTCAATGTTTTTTTTGTTGTTGTTTTTTTCCCCATTTTTGTACATTGTAAGCCTGTATTTCCATAAAATACGTGTGCGAAAGAATCCCTTTTCAATATCAAAAATGCTTAAGGCTTCAGAAAATACGATTGAAATCCAACCAATATTTTTTTTTTTTAAATGTTATTTTATGAGAGCTAAAACTGTAGATTTCCATTACACATAAATATGTTACAGACTGTATAAAAAACACAAAGGCATACCTTTTTGGAGGAATGCTACTAACATTTCTTTAAATATTCATGTTTATATTTTTGATATGGGCTAATCATGTTTAATAAATCTTCGGTTCATAAAGGTGTTTATTCTTTTCAGACTCGTTCCATGCATCACTGTGTATTTGCTGCCCTCTAGTGCAAAGACTCAAACATTTCGGAAACTAGAGAATCATCCAAATACCTCATTTCATCTACTTGTCTGTAGATGCTGCTGCTGCACTGCATGTGGAAACTTCAACTACAACATTAAGACTGCTACTGATAGAAGTTAAACATAATTATATTTGAAGTGTGGTGTGCATTTGTATTCGCCATAGTAGACTTCACCTGCGCGTAACAATCTCAGTACAAATTCAGCTGTTGTGTGAAAGCTTCAGCGGTTTGTTACAGAACATCAGCAAACGGCATCATGAAAAACAAGGAAAACAAAAGACAGATCATGTATAAAGTTGGGGAGAATAATAAAGCTTATGAAGCAGTCTCTGAAACTTTGAATACATAATAGAACGCTGTTGAATCTATTATGAAAAATAATAAAGAAAAAAAAACTGCACTGAAACAGCCATTCAAGGAACTGAGAGAGTTAATCAGAGTAGCTGTTGGGAGGCCCATGGTAACTCTAGAGAAGCGGCAAATTATTATTTATTCACTCTGCAACAAAGGAACTATTGTTGACAGTTCAATAAAAGACACCCAGCTTAGATCTTACAACAAGCCAAGTCAGGGACATATGAAACATGTAAAAGGAGATGCTCTGGTCAAATGAAAACAAAATTAAACTCAGCCTACATGTCAAAACCACTGGAAACATCCCGCTGAACACACCATCGACATGGCGAAACGTGCCGGTGACGGCAGCACTAGGAAGGCTTTTCTTCAGCCGTATTAGGGAATCTGGTAAGAGTTCTTGGGAAAAGTAATGGAGCTCGATGCATTGGAAGAAAAACTTGTTTTCTGAACAAAATGTTTACCTAACCGCAGGACAATGACTGCAAGTATACAACCAAAGCAACAAAGAAATTACTTGGATCAAGCAATGTCCAAGTGTTGTGGCAAAACCTGAAAAAATGATTTCTGCAGATGTTCTCCTTCCAATCTAATGTAGCTTGAGCTGGTTGGCATGGCAAGACGGGCAAAATTATTCAGTCCAATGGTGTAAAATTGGTGGAAACTTGCAGCAAAAGTTAACTTAGTTAGGAGCTGGATAAAAGTAATACTATCAGATAATTTACCAAGGAACCAATGGAACCAATTAAAAAAAAAATATTTTTACTTCCCAGTTATGGGTTACTTATGTTATATCACATAAAATCTGAGTAATATCCATTAAAATGCATTGTTTTTAATGTGGCACAAAGCAAAAAAAAGTTCAAATGGAATAAGTACTTTTGCAAAGTACTGTACTTCTGTAAATGTAGTGTAAAGTCCAAAGACCGGCTATTAAAATACATCTAAAAGCAGACTGCAAAACAAAGCCTTGCTTTGCTTCACGTCCAGCAGATCTATGATTTTTGTAATTTGAAGCAGGAAAATAACAAAAAGCTCCGTGTTTGAGCTGTTTTATCTTATCTTCATTTTGAAATGGAAACTATGTTCTAAACTTTTGAGGATTTCTTTTAACGAATTAACTAAAAAAAAACAAAAAAGCATGACAAAAAAAAAAGTACAGCTAAAAGTAATGTTTATGTTCAGTCCATTACGCTGCAGTTGATTTTTGTGGACCAAATTGTGCGACAACTGCAACAAAAGGTAAATATTTGCAAAGCACAAAAATAGATCCTATTTCTCCTTTCTAGCTAAACTAAAACAACAACAACAAAAAACTATAAAGGACAGAAAATACATTTCTCACTTTTTATTTTCCATTGCACAGTAATCTCTATCTACAGAATTTCTAAATTTTGTGGCAGCAGATAAAGTCATAACATCCATGTGAAATTTGCATAAAACTGTACAAGAAAATTGGCTACAATGAGAAAAATACTGCACCCCACTGATGAGTTTTGAATCCGGGACAGAAGACGGTGTGTGGAACTACACAGGAGTCCCTCCAACTGTTTGAGTGTGTGGGTTGAATCAGGTAAGAATACTGCAGACTGTAACAAACCACACAGAAGCAGGTCCAAAAAAAAAAAAAAAAAAAGAATGACCTTG
>NW_015112934.1:52222-61356 GCF_001443285.1 Poecilia latipinna | reverse complement strand
GGTGTGTAAAAGAGTGAAAAAATAGAAAAGTCTAAAAAAAACCCCAAAAAACCGTCAAAAAAAAAAAAAAAAAAAAAAGCATGACCTTGGGCAGAAACAAAATTAAAAAGACATACACAAATAGAAGAAAAAAAAAAGACAGGCTATTTTTCCTTTTTTTCTGCTAGCATCCACACTCCATACTGAACACAGAAACCAGACATCCACCATAGCTGTGGAACAACTCGGTAATACATAACAGCTTTGTCTGAAAATTGAAGGCTATTTGCATACAGACTAAACATGTGTTTTAATAAACCAGAATTTTGACATCATCTGCTGATCCTCTGACACGTTTTATTTTATTTAATTTTTTTTCCTGTGTTGGCAGCTCTGTTAACTGTACTCAGACACTCACCCAGATTCACTTTTTTTTTTTTTAAACAAGGAGAGACTTGGACATGAGCTACCAGAAAACAATATTAATAATATGTAACTCAGATGGGCACAGACGTACAGACATCCAAACACGCACTCACACATTTATAAACATCATACGTATTGTATGAGGTGAGCTGCGGTTCTGGACCGAACGGAACGGCATCACTGACTTGGTCCACTGAAACATTTAACTTTTAGATGAAACGTCACATTTTGTACTTTTGAATAAATGGCATTCGATCGCAATTTCAAGTGGCAACAAATGGCGATGGCGATAGAACTCCCAAGTTGAACTGTGCCTCTGTCCACTCTTCATGTATGAACATGTAATGTATCGCAACACTTTGAATTTTATAAGAAGTTCATTTATTTTAGGAGCTTAATTCAAAAAGCAAAACTCTATTATTTTTTTTTTTTAGATTAATTCATTAAATAGTGTGGTATGTTTCAAGTGTTTATTTCTGTTCATTTCAATGATTATGGGTTGCAGCTAATAAAAGTACGAAATTCCGTTTAACAGAAATATGGAGTACTGCACAGGCCAATTTTAAAGAATATATTGTGTTAAGGCCTACACAACAATAAGGAAGACTGCTGACTTGACAGTTATCCAGAAGACTGTCTCTGACGTTCTCCACCTTTTTCTGGCTTTAGCTAAAGAAGCTAATGCCAGAAAAGGTACAGTTGCTATTAAAAGTGGCTGTTCACCGAGGGCTGCCGTTAACTGTGTTAAAGGTAAAATGGGTGGAACGAAAAAGTGTGATTGAAAAAGGTGTACAATCATCAGGAACGGCTGTATTTTTATGCAAAATTTGTTCAAGAGTTTTGGGGAGACTAGACAGAATAACTGAACTTCGGTTACTCTTAGTAATGAGACATGATCATAAAAATGAAAAGAAAAAAAAAAAAAAAACATTTTAAAATATATCACTCTGAGTATTGAACCCGAATAATGCGAGTTTTTTGTCAATTAAATTACTGAAATAAACAAACTTTTCAATAATATTCTAAGTTACTGAAAAGCGAACATGTATGTCTGTCGGGGTGACCGCTGGTTTTAAACAATGACTCGATGGACAAGCTAACGAAACTCTTTGGCGTCAGAAAAAATATGGCCTATCTCCTCGTTTGTTTCTTGTGCAACCTTAACGTTTACTTTCTAGTTGGTCTAAGATTGTCAAACTATTTACTTATATACAAATAAAGGTTAGATGCCTGACACACAGGAGATACACCACATGGAGGGGCTGACTGCAAACACCACCAGAAACAAGCTGGAACTCGGAAAACATAATCAAGGTGAACGTTTCCGACATTGAACTCAAGCCTCCTTCATGAATAAACAAACACAGAAAACGCAGAAAGTCATCTTACAAAGACAATGTAAATAATCTGAATTTGATTTCGAATTGTATCCTTTTAAAAGATAGCACTGAAGGAAGTTTACACTTTATCGTAGCGATGCTTTATGGCGATCATGCTTATGCTGTGAGCAGTAGTTTATCTACTCCTGAACGGCGCCACATTTGTAAGGAAATACAGTCGTGGGGGGAGCAGCAGAATTGAGGATATTGACTGGTACTGACCATAAGGTGCTTAATACATTATCAAGAACATGCGCAATGGAGCCTTAATGTGGGCGATAGTTCTAGGTCCAAAATATTCCTGCAGCATTTGGATAGTAGGGTCATAGTGTAAGTGTATGCAGGGAACTCTATGCATATTGTTGCAGCAATAGGGTAATGGATGAGACGATGGAGTGTGGCTAGCATTTTGTGCTGACTCGAACCTCACTAAACACAACCAAACCGGCTGAGAGAAATGCTGGTTAAAGAACGGAATGTCGTCCTACAGAGGCATATGAACGAGCTGTTGGCCAGCATGCATATAACCACGCTGTTGTGGCTGATCGCAGTGCTTCCATGCACTGCTGGAGTGCATGCAAAATACCACGGTGCTTGGTAAATACATAAATTGTTCAGTTCTAAATATGTCTCGTTTCTTCAAAATTGTTTTAGAAACATCGGTTTTCTCTCAGGGATGCATCCAAAATCTTCCATTATGCTGCTTAACCCACAAATGCATTTTTACTGAAGAAAATGTGGCACCCTGTTGGAAAAAAACAAACATGTTTACCTGCTATCTAATGTTAATTGCCAAGAAGCATTGCAATTATATATATATAATTTGAGAAGCTTGTAACATCAAAGATAGATTTAAGTTGATGGTTTTTCATTTTCTGGACTGATGACTACTGGGTCAAATATTAAGATCCAATTCAATATTTAAAAAATAAAGAAATGATAGCCTTGCTCTTCTCGTAGATTCCAGCCCTTTTCGAAAGAACAAAGTAATTTTGTGTCTGTGACCATTTTCGCACCTTTAGAAAAATAAGTTTTTGAATAATACAGAGCAGAAAACCCCAAGAAATATTAAACAGAGTAATGACACACACACACACGCACATACACACACTGCCTCACACACACACACACACAAGCACTCTGTAACAGTTTAAAAGTCTAAGATACAGAGGAGTTTTGAGATTGAATAAGATGAGGAAATACCCAGCATACATCAGAGAGTAGCTTTAATCTTTGCGACTGCCCACATTGTTGCAGACTCCGCGCGCTTCTCTTCCATCGGCTTGATGAGAAATCCCATTCTTTCATAATTGTCACTAAAGTACAAAAGTCTACAAGTGAATACAGCATTGCACATTTATTAGATCTATGTGTAGATATATAGATTTATTTAGACTCCTTTTCTCTTACATGAATTCATTGTAACTTGGTTAAATGTTAAGTCTTCTTTCAGCCATTAGCTGTTGGTTCTGAATATTGGCCAAGAGGGTACACAGAGGAGACAACAGTAAAAGGACGTTTTGGCAAAATGAGATTGAGGACTCCTCAGGCGCGTGGACCAATCTGAGGCCTTGGAAGGGAGGTTTAACATGAACAAAAAGAAAAAATAAATAAATAAAATAAAACTGTCACCATTTATGTATTACTTTCCTCTGAGGTCGCCCCTCTTTACCTCAGTTCCACCTTCACACTGAGGTAAGAACAGTATCCAACATTGTGCTAGGGGAAAAAAAAACTCCCAAATGTTTCCAGTGAAGAAGGCTCAGACGGATGGCTCGACGGACAGATGGCGGGGGGGAGTCGGTGTGAGTTCAGATGAGCTGATGGAAGGTCAGTGAGACAGTTGTAACCACAGAGCTCTGCTCCTCGCCATGGCCCATCAGAATTGGTACCATTTTTTGTCTTTGCATTTCAGCATCATCTGGAGGCAGGAGAAAAATGTCCAAGAGAGAGTTTACAGTGAATTAAAAACAACGTACAAACTGTTGGATGCATATTTCCAAAATAAAATAAAAATGCTTTGTACACAAGTCACATCACATACGTAGGTCATGATACGTGACTCTATCCTGCCCTCTAGTGGGCAAATGAATAAAGTTAGCATTTACCAAGAGGTGCATTGTAGAAGTAATTCCTATAATGCATAAATAACTTTAAGCTAAGTCCTTTAGCTTTAAGTAATTTAGCTTTCCCAAACAGCAACAAAGAAAGAGCAAACTGTTTCATCAGTTAAGAAAACATGTCTTAATGGTAAACATTAGCATGTTTTATAACTTTTTGTAATTAAAATCTGATCATCACATCAATCCTAGAAAATGTACTGCACATTCAAATAAGGCACATGTTCACTGCTGTGAGATGCAAAATGCAACCGGACTCTGGTTTTTGGTTTGGTTTTTCACAGTTTTTGTGCCACAATAAATTTGTTTCTATATTTATTAAGTTATATCAGTAACTCAGCAAATTCTGGCCACACTAAAAGAAAAACAACATGCTAAGTTCTTTAAAAGAAAAAGTTTTTCTGACATGTTTTTATGAGAGATTTCTCAAGTTAATTTTTTTATTATTATTATTATTATTATTGTTATTTTTGAACACATTTTCTTACATCATGGGCATGTTTGGAAAAAGAATCTGCGCTGGCCATCATGGCAGCTGTCCTCTCCTCCAGTTCACCCAGTTTTTGACCTCTTTCGTCCAGCGCTATCCGAGCACGTGCCAGATCTCCGACCACGCCTGAGGCCGCCCCCTTCATCCCCTCGATGCCACCTGGGCCGGGAATGTGCTGGGCCAGACTTCGAGACGCCTTCCCGGCCGCTAGCTCGCCAACTTAGTGAAGCAGGAACAGGACAGAAGACGAAAAAGATTAAGTTGAGTCTGATTGCACGCATTTAAAGAGAAGATGATTTTTACGACGACTCTGGCTTACATAGTTCTTCTCTGTCCAGAGATTGCGCTCCTCCTCCAAAGAGACCTTTAAAAAACCCTCTGTTTGGCGCCTCTGGTGTCTCTACTGGTGTAAAAAGTTCACCCAGCATCTCCTAAAATATCAAAAGCTCTGTAAGTTGAACTTACAGAGTTGGAAGTGTTATATACTTTTAAAAAGTATATAACACCTTTCTTTTTTTGCATTTCATAAAGTTTGCAGACACGACTAACATAAGAGTTGGTTTAACACCGAGTAACCTGCCTGTAAATTCTCACAGGTTTCTTGACTGTAAGTTATCCTCTGAATCTCTGTAGGCGAGCAAAGGTACATGGCCTGGCCCAGATTTGTGAAGCAGAACGTCCTGGCTATCCGCATGTCTGTCAAAGGTAGGTAGTTTACATCCATGAGTGGTCTCAGTCCCGGCACACTAGGAAGGAGGCACAGAAGCAACAGAAATGATTTGAAATGAATGTGTAACCCAGTGTTAAAAACACAAGTAATAAATTAATAGATGTTGACTTAATATCTTATTCTACAAGAAGATTAAAAAGTAATAAAGTTAAAAAAGAATACGTTTGTAAATATGTTCATAATATTGATTAAAAAAAGTGCTAAAAATCTTTAAAACCTGTGAAATATCCCTTTAGTGATTGCTTTTAGTGACAGATTAAACAACCAATAACTGGCACAGTTTGATTTCACATCAGCCAATCAGGTTGATTGTCCCGCCCCTTTAACTGCAGGCTGAGATTTAGCTAACACCTCCCTTGAGAGCTGATGGTTGTTCCGTAAATTGCCTGTAAGATTCTGTTAAATTCTACGAAGAATCCTGGAAATTGGTAAGACAATGTTAAAATAGTATCGCAGAATTTATATTTCAAAATAGTGAATCTGTTTTTTTTGTTTGTTTTTTTTAATTAGATCTCGGAAAGCTTCTGTTCTAACAGCTGACGTCCGGAAAAATCCCCTGTAGTCGAGTAGCATTGAAGCATCGGTGAGTGATCGCACGCGCTCAGCCGTTGGCCCAGTAAATTCGCTAAAAATTGGCTAAAATACCTAATAACTGTTCAGATTTAATAAAAAATAAAATTGTCTTGTAAACTTTATATCATTATTAATGTGTATGTTGTATTTGTCCGATGTAAATTTACTTTTTTCTAGTACATGTTTTAATATTTCGACATTGTTAGTGTCATGGTGCTGTAATGTGCTTTTATTACTTAGGAACTTTCTGTTCTCTGTAGGTCAGAGCTTATGCGGGTTTCTAATCCACATTTTGAATGTTAGATTTAGTGTTATAGATGTACTTTGGCACTTTTCGATTGAAATTTTAATTGTTGCTTAAGCTTTGTTGATATTAGCATCCTGAATTTTAAGATGCTTTACTTTGACCTTCTTCCAGGTCAGTTTTTTTTTTTTTTCCTTTATGGTGCACTTTTGAAGCATCATGCCCAGAGACATCAAGATCACCCCCACAAGAACTTGGATGGCGAGCCCCAGCCCAGAGGACCGAGTGAACCAGTAGATGATGACCCAACTGGTCACCAGCCGTGAAACATTGAAAAAATATTTCACAAACACATTGTAAAGACTAAACAAACTTTGAAAGAACACTTGACAGACATCAAAAAGACTGGGTTATTTCTTTTATTTATGTATTTATTTATTTATTTTTTAGAAAAAGTGCGCAATTTTTGTTTATTTGAACAATATGGATCCACAAATGTTTATATTAAATTCTATATTATTTTTTTTTTTTATTTACATAGTGTGCTCTCCTCTGTTGTTCACACCTAGGCTCCTCCGAATTTAGAATCTCCTGATCAGGCCCAGCTTCCTTTATACTTCTGTAGTGTTGGTATTAGTAAAGTAAATTAACTTAACTTGCCATCTACTATTAAAGGTATTTAAAGTAACCTTTCTTGTGGGTTACAAATAGATTATTAATAATTGTCTCCACCGTATCCAGGCTTCCTCAGTATTCAGAACTGCAACAGTTGTCTGCACACCTTAGGTTGTCTTAGCGAGAGCCCGTATTTTATATTTTAAACATGATAAATGAGTTTCTTAACTGCCTGAAACCCTCAAATTCCCTGAAGGTCTGAGCATTTTTTTTTTATGCACTGAGAATTTGGAGGAGGTGCACATAATGGCACAAACACAGTAACACAAAGAAACAGCTGGACGTCCTTTGCAGACACCGTTATGGACGGCTGTTCTGTCCGTCACTTCAGGGAACCGTGATTGATGAAAACGACCGTCACACCGATACACCCCTCCTCAATTACAACCCGTCACACGCTGCATAGAAATCCACCTGCTGTCTGAGTGGAGAGTTTCCAACCTTGACAAATTCATTAGCTACAACGTTGCGTACAACGCTTCAGGATATGGTTCGTAAGACGGAGTTGAATGTGGTACACGTCGTCTGTGCGACGAGCACGATAAAAAGTGCATCCTGGCAAGTCGGACGGATCATACGACGACATGTTCCGTAAGAGAGGTAAGCCACAAATGCGTGCCAATAAAACTGGCCATTCACAAAGTGCCTTTCCAAAGACGATGCTTGAAAATTGAGTGGAGGAAATGTGGTAGAAAAAGTTGCGCAACAAACAGGGATAACCATCTGTTATGCGATCAAAAACTGATAAATGTTATACATATTAAACTTTTAAAACTAAAATTATTGAAAGCTGATGTGTGGGTTATATGCAAAAAAAGTAAAAAAAAAAAAAATATATATATATATATATTGTAAGACTTTAACAAACCAATAAAATAGGTGGTTTCATGTCACCTCAGCTAATTACATCGTCTGTCCTGCCTTTTAGGTCAGTGTTTATGGTCAGTGTGGTGCTTAGTAGCACCTTGCTGTGATAATAGAAACCTGCTGGCCTCATGGAACGGAGTACTTGATGTAACAACTCAACAGCAGGAAACAACTGAGGTCATATGCCTCGTCCAATCTGAGTGCTGTGGAGCTCAGGCTCCATGGCTGCAAAGTTGCAGTTCAGTCTTTCCAAATTACCAGTTTTATCCGAAATAATAACAATAAAAATAACAAATGTTATTTGTAAGTTGATAAAGGTTTAATGGTGTCTAGTGAAAACAATTTGTTGTACAATCAGTTAATTGAAAATCAATTTGCAACCATTTTTTTTCCCATTTTGGCACTAAAGTATGCTAAAATCGGCATAGCATTTAATAAATGGCTTTAACAGGTGGTCTAATTTTAAGAAAGATAAAAAAACACTTTTACTGGAAAAGAAATGTCAAATCCACTTAGATTGTTTAAATGAATTGTTTGATTAGCAAACCTTGCTTGAACTCCTTACCTGAGGGTCATTATGTGGCCGTTGGCACAAAAGCAAGCCACGCACACCGACTGGTTCATCTGTACGACGTCTGCCCGCAAGATGAAAGAAGCCTCTGTGATGCTGTGTTTGTAGATGCAGGTCTGGGAAGGAAGTGAAATGACCTTGGCCTGCTTCTCGGAGCACACCACGGCAAACTGGCTCTCGTTGAGCTCCTGCGAGCTGGAAGGTGAAACGGAGACGGGCCGCCGCCTTCGGATCTTCTCCCTTTCTTCGCCGTCCGCTGTGACGTTGGGCTCGTACCACGTTTCAAATGCAGAAGGTAGCAGGGAACCGGCAGAGTCCAGAAAAGCCATCCGCATGATGCTTCCCTTGAGCCGTACCAACATGCCTATGAAAAGAAACAGTCTCTCAAACGTCTCTGCTGCTGGTCTTTTGTACCGTTTATCTTACAGTTCAACTCTAATGTAATTCAATAAATTCAATAAGAAACGATATGACGTTTACCAGTAGGTGAAATGATAATTGGCTGCAGTTGCCGCTGCTCCCCTGCAGGTGGCAAAGTGAGCGCCAGTACTAACACAGTCCCCAGCGAGGTGCCGACATACAGACAGGGCGTCAAAGCGCAGTCTCCCTTCCGGGCAAAAGTCTCACAGAAGTGGAAGGAGCTGACGGCCTCTCGGGCTTCCTTGTCGATGCTGGTGACGCTGGAGGAGCGGGAGCGGCTGAAGGAGTTGTCCCGGTGGTCTAACGGGTTGGCACCCCGCGGTGGGCACACGGACAGGAGGACAGCACGGAGAAAACAAAGAGAGGTAAAGCACCTGCAACGCAGCGACGTCAACTTAATCTGTGCGTTGCCTTGCAAAAGTGTCATTTTTTCTTGAACCTTTTCCACATTTTGTTAAATTGCAATCCCAAACTCAACTTATTGTATAGGGATTAAATGTGACAGACTGACACAAAGTATTACTGTACAGCGCAAGGAAAGGATATGTGGTTTTCAAAAATGTTTTTTAATTTTTTTTTTTTTTTTTTTTTTTTTTTTTTTACAAAATAGTAGGGGAATTTTTTTTGGGGGTTTTTGGGGCTTTTTTAATAATTGGATTT
>NW_015112934.1:29741-49145 GCF_001443285.1 Poecilia latipinna | reverse complement strand
ACGTCACAAAAATTTTTTTTTGAAGCGAAAGGAAAGGATTTTTGTTTTTAAAAAATTTTTTTTTTTTTTTTTTTTTTTTTTTTTTTTTTTTTTTACACAATAGTAGTGGAAATTTATCTGGGTGTTGCTAGGGCTATTGTAATAATTGGATATGCTTTTAATCCAAACAAGTCCACTGGAGCACTGGCTGTGTGTTTAAGGCTCCGCTCCAAACTCAAGTCATTTGCAGCCTCAAGATGTTCAGTGTTGGGTTTTGCTCCAGAGTTTTGGGTGTAGATTAAAAAACAAGGGAAGTAGGATTTATGCCTTCCTTTCAAGAATGACTTTCCTGTTGTACCACAAGGTCAGATTATTGAAGTAAATGATCTAACACTTCATCTCAGCTTTATCTTTGTCTGGTGTGTTCCATATGTCCATTGATGTTTTATACAAAAGTATGAGTGTGAAGCAGAGTCACAATTTTTAAATTTAGGGGTAATTAAAAAGAAACAAAACCAAAAAAAAAAAAAGCAAAAATGTTCAAATTGTTTTTTCTCCAACTTTACAATCGTGCTAATTTATCTTGGTCAATTGCATGGAATCCCAATGAAATACATTTGAATTTGTAATGGAGCAAATAGTGGACAAAGTTCAAAGGATACAGATACGGAAAAAATAATTTTTACTTAAATTTTTCAGAAACGTTTCGCTGTCTTATATTCTTTCCTTTTGTACATCAGGCACAAAGATATTTTATATCCAATTAGAAGTTTAGTTATTTAAGTCAACTAGTGTTCTGAAACTAAAAAAAAAAAATGTTGAACATGACAATCTAACAGCTGAATGTCCCTGGAAGTAAACATTTCCATTTTATCAACTGAAAATCATTTTAATGTTAAAAGAAACAATCACACAGAGAAAAGAAAATGCACAAATAACACAGAAGAAAAAGAAAGCTGCAAAAGTTACAAAAAGCTCTGCAGTGAGAAGGGGTGAGCAGTTAGCACCACTGACCTTTTATGAAAACCCCAATATAGTTTAAAACAAACAAACAAACAAAAAATTATTAACCCAACAATTTGGTTCTGCTCAATACATTTTAATTACGGCCAGATCAGTGCTACTTTTGACACATGCAAAACTCAGGGGAACATCTGCACAGCTTGCCAATTTTGAGACCAAAAACCAGAGAAATATACTCCACTGGACTGATGGAATGTGGCCGAGTCCAGTCAGAGCAATAAAATCATACTGCAAATCATATTTAAAAAAGAATAAAAATAAAATGTTTGGAGACACGAAGTCAAGGCTTACCCAAGTCTGGCTTTAGCTCAGTAGGTAAGCTTAATTTCCGTGACATCTTTGCTGGAAAAAAGAGAACATCCCTCTTTACAAACACACATCTAAGCTATGACACGGTGCCATGCAAAGCCAGGTACCCAGCACTGGACAAGAATTGTGTACAATGCTGAGACACACCTAAAGAAAAAAAAAACAAAAACAAAAAAAACAAAAAACAGAAAAGCTGTGACATGTTCCAGGGAATTGGTTTACTGACGAGAGGAGTCAAGATGCTACGTAAAAACATAGAGGCAACTCCTATATCGCGAAGGCATGCTGTGACAGAACACCAAAACAGGGGACCTCTAGTTGTACAAATACCTAAAGAGAAGACCGGTAAGACAGACCAAAACTGCAAGGGCCATTCAGGACTGTCATGCCAAAGAAGCATGCAGCAAGAACCAGGAAGTAATAATAAAGAACATCAGAAATGGAAGAAGACAGTGACAGTGGAAAAAAGGTGATTTGACTTGACTGGAGTGGGTTTGCCCTTTTTAACATCACTTTTTGTGGAAGTGAAAAACAAATGAATATAAATAAAGGCTAGAGGTTGTTTCGCTCTCTGCAGTAGAAAGACGAAGGAAAAAGATGTACAAAAACAACTTTATCACTCACTGAGATATAACATTCTCTACAAATTGTTATGAGGCTTAGATGTGGCAGGAGTTAACATTGGTGCTTTAATATATGACCAGACTCTATTCCAAAAAAGCGAACGTGAAATCTACACCTCTACCCTAAGAACAAATGAGGTTGCATGTGTGTATGTTTAAGATCTTTTATAAATAAAAGAAACAAAATTAATTCTTTCAGTTTTAGAGCTACCATGCTGAATCATAAAGCATTGTCTCATTCATGCCTATTTGTTTACAATTTTAAGGCGCACAATACTTCTGAAACAATGTGATTGGGTGAAATCACCAAGTTCATTAATATTTAATGCTTTTTTAATTATAATTAAAAATGGCAAATGGTATATATTGTGTGCATTTTACCTAGAGATGTAGTGACCAGGAGATTTATTCCTAGTTACAGTTTAGAGGCATGTAAATAAGTAGTTACACAATCTGAACTAGATACAGCGTTAACATGTCAACATGTTTTGCATGCATATGCTAAAAAAACAACAAAAAATCTTAATAAATTTCATCCACATTGCATGGTCCAATTGTTATCAAGATTGTACATCACTCAACTCTGTCACAAAATTTGATTGTTCTACTATCTATTTTTCTTGACAGGAGCAGAGTTTCTACATTGCAGCCTTAAACTGATGGTGACACATCTATGATGTTTTGATAACACCTTCGACATAAGCAAGACAAACAGCAAACGAGGGGCCACAGAAGCACCAGCGCAGGAAAACTGGTTGGACTGTACACTTAGGAGTGGAAGTCGTAAAGGACACAAGAAGAACGCTTACTCAGTGGTGAGGGCCTAGATTAAAGATGGAGTCGGACAGCAGGGACAGGAACCGGAGGTCCCGCATCACGAAGGCAACCAACATTACCGCTCATAGACCTGATTGAAGTTCCCGAGTCAGTACTGGTGGGGCGTGATGGTTTAAACCCAGTTTTACCCGGTCAGTGTTCTATCTGCAGGTTCGCCTATACCTTTAACTTTTAGGTAGTCAAGTGGTCGTCTCAGTCCCATGCCAGGATTCATTCATGGCTTGTCCAAGTACTTCACTTACCAATCCACTGTGTAGCATCAACAGGCGGTGTATAGACTTGTTATTTCTGAACAATGCTTGTCCCTCGAAGGAAAACTGCACGGAGCCACATAACTAGTTTGCACGACAGAGACTGGTTTCTTATCAGGATTAAGCAGACGATGACAAAGAACGGCCATGCAACACCACCAACACAATCCAGACAAGCTATCAGTCTGTTAGTTTGTAAATCTGGACTGGAAGAAGTTTCCTGTGTTGAGTCAGTTATGCCCCAGGCTCCACTCCTGATGTCTCCTGCCAATTTCTTTAAGTTTTAGCTTCAACTAACACAAAAATATAATAGTCTGACATGATAGAGCTGCAATCTTCTATAAACTCATGTCTAGCTCCTGCTGACAATGTTGCCAGTGGAGCAAATTGCTGGACTAAAATTCCAGTATTTCCTATGTGTTTTGACAGAAGGTGTCTATTATTATTCTCGCAAAATATATATATTTTTTGTACATAAAACTTACAACGTTTTTTTATTCCGTCCTAAAAACTTAGCACTTTGGCTTAAATGTCAAATATTTTGCAAGTCCTGTATTAGTTGAGCTCTGGGCACATTCCTCCCACGCTGACCGTTTTCTGGAAATGTCTGAGCACAGTGCAGAGCAGGTCATATCACACACACAGACACAGAGGTGCGTCAGTCAATCCAGTCCCTCTTAATTCAAACATCACTGCAGCACGTAGAAAACTTGGATTGAAATGCTCAGTTGTTAGATTTAATATTGCAGATACTAAACAGTTAGGTAATGAATTGATCTACAGTCTATTCTTCAATATAAGGTTTAGGGGCATCTCAAATGTGACACTAAAGTTTTTGCAGACTTTATTTTGTTTTTACCATTGACCAAAGCACTGGAGATAAATGAATACAAAGTTGGAACAATGATGGGCTCTGGGGTTTCATACCATATTGTAAACAATCATATCAGGACAGACGGCAAACGCAAACACACTTACAGTCTCTGACACATGTGCTACATACAAGTAGCATGCAGGATGTGTATCATACAACTAATTTGTCTCAAAGCAGTTGCAATGTCATCGTCATTCTAGGTCATCCTCTGCTCCAAGAACTTTCAGTTTTCTCAATGTTATGTATTTTTTTTTTGCATTCAAATATATATATATATTAAAGAATTTGTTGTATAAAAACAAATTAAGCCATCCACTTATATTGAAATGCATACAGAACAAAAAGGTAGTGGAACAGAAGGTAACCTTGACATACTGTGAAATTTCTTTTTTTTTCCGTTTATTTCACTTAAATTATTTATTCCAAGTAGTATTTGCTGACTATAGACACCAAGGACAACGGAAGTGTATTCACAACAAAGAAAAACAAATAAACAAACAACCAAACAAAAAAAAAAAAAACAGGTACCAAATTGGGACCATATTTGTCCTGCCAACAGAGCCTCTTATGGAAACTTTGGGCCAGTCTTACCTCCTCTACCACCTCCATTGTAGAACTGTTGAAGATTGCTGTGTGACATCAAGACTTTTGGGATAAGGGGAGGGGGAGTAAAGTACAGTAAATGTACAGTTAGAAACAACTTCTTGAGTCAGTTTAGTTTTAATGGGAAAAGTATATTTTTTTTCACGCAATAGTTCTTCAGAATATCAGCTTAAAGTTGCAGTATCTTTTATAAAGAATGTTTTTTTTTTTTTTTTTTTACGTATTTGCTAAAACTGTCACTATGTCGAGTATAATATGACAAAGCTAATGAGTTCCTCTGCCTCCTCCATGTGGTTCTACAGCCGGAGAAGATTGATTTGTTCACAAATTATACGTCTCATGTTCTACAGTCAGGATATAGAAACAGTTATAACAAATATGCAAAAAAAACTTAAATAAAATAAAATATATATATATATAAATTACCAACTGCTGCTTTAATTTCAGCTTTTCATATGGGCTTGTGCAGAAGTGAAAAAAGTTTGTGTGAAAAACAAAAAAAAAGAAACATATACATAAAGTTTTAATTTCTTTACGTTGTGTGCTTATGTCATTTTTAATTATTTTTGAACAATTTAGAGGATAACTGTGATTTAAAAAAGCAATCCATGTTGTTATCCCATCAGAAAACCCTGATACTTTTCTGAAAATAAAAAAAAAAAAATAAAAAACTTGGGTTTAGACCAAATGACTATTTAAAGCAGTTAACTTATGCTGGAAAGCCCCTTATCTCTCTCTTCACCATAAATTATGCATAGCAGACCGATGTATCATACTGTGGGGTCTTGATGGCACCAGACATGGGGGTTGGAACTACAATCACACCTGGAAACAGCAGGCAGACTCGGAGACGTGATTTGTATCTGACCTTTAAATTTCATCATTTTATCGCACAGATGCCAACTCACCCATAATGAGAAGAAACTGGGCCATTTTGTTTTCCCAAGGGTACCAGCAATGTAGATTATATGAATGGAAACAGAGGAGCATCTCTGCAAACCAGAAATCTGTACTTTTGTTACCATTTATAAAAACTGCTTATGCATTTAGGGGAATAGATGTAAGTGGACCCAGGAAACAAACTGAAGGATATTGACATAAAATCTAAGTTGAGAATTCATTTGGATATTCTTGGGAACATATTAAATGCATCACAGCGCTTCTATTATTATTTTTTTAGATAATTATACCATTGCGCAGGTACTGAAAATGCAAAAATTATATTTCTCCAACTGAAACTAATAGGATTCTCTTACACATTGTTAAATGTAAAGCTGCATTCACTTTGCAACTATCAACAGTAACACTAAGCTCATATATGCTACAAAGATTTACAGTTTCCACAAAATATGATGATCTATAAAAGAAATTTGAATTTTGTGTATCGGACTCTGAGAAGAAGTTAATGAATATGTGTGGAAATGGGAATATGTTGTATGGACTAAAAAAAAAAAGTATTTCCAAATGCTGAGGATGAGTGAAACTGAGAGTAAAGCAATGATATGGTTTAACAAAAATGTGCACCGTGAAGTTCTGCTTTAATAAGCAACAATTAAGAATAATATTTTTTGAAAAGCAGCAAAAAAGACTGATGTCTGCTCTGTCTACACTGTATAAAAGCTATAACGCACAATTTGGACTTGTACTGTTTGGACAAACCCGTTTCAACAGGCACACTGAAGGACATGTTACCTGAAGTTGGAGACTTGCAGCGATCCTCCGACGTGGCCGAACACTCGTTAATGTCACACAAGCCTACAGCGGAGCAGATGAAACACAAATCGGCATTAAACTTGAATGAATGAAATCTTTATTTTGAAAATGTAAACGATATATGTCGGCTCAAACAAAACGCAGTAAAAATAAGCAAAACATACAAATGGATGGGCGGTGTTCTGCTTTGAAAAGAGCGGAGTGGGTTCCATTCAGTTTCCATTCAGTTTGAATGTTTGTTTCCCTTTTTGCCACATACACGTTTCCGTGTGTGCAGTCATGCGCATGTGTGACATTGTCCTATGGGGCAGAAAGCCAGTCAGACCGCACTCCCTCTTGGCACACAAACACAGCTGGACGTCTGATTACAGCTGAAGCTCGCCAAGCCCCGACATGAACCAGCCTGGTGCCCATAGTGACACCAGATGTAGTATTCATACAGCAGATTTTTCTGCAACATTGTGGAAATGAAGATGACTAAATTCAATATTTTCAGTTTTCGATAGTTGTTTTCAGTAGCAATCGATGACGAGTCATTATCATAAGGTCATCACTCGGCATGTGTGCGTTCCTTGCAAACTTGCTAATAAGACAAATGGGAATTGGGTTTCTAGCAGGCAGTGTATCTGCAACTGCTGTTGTTCAGCACATGATGGCAGTGTGTCGACGCTGAATCCAGTTACGTGTTGCAGATGCTTTGGAGCTCAGGGAGAGAAAAAAAAAAAAAAAAAAAAACATGCCATCAAAAGGTATGGAAGCAGGAATGTGGAGACCATAAACAAAAATGGAAAAGGTCGAGTTGTGAGCGCTGTGTTAAAATGCTTTGTCATGGATAAGCCTGGCACACTAGAGTTGGATAGCATCAATTTATCTGACCTTGCAAAAGTGCTCATAATACTTGCCCCTTTTCTTGTTTTGTCATGTTTCAGCCCCCCCCAAAAAAAGATGTATTGAATGGTTTTGATTTCTACCAAATAAAAATCTAAAAGATGTTATATTAATTTAGTGACCCTCTGTTACTCTAATACCTTTAACTAAAAAAATACACTGCAGCCTCATAGACGACAAAAAAAAAAAAACTATTTTAATTAAAACTGTCCTCTTAATTATAACTTAATGTCAATATTAATACAACAATTCCCTGAAGACCTGAGAGGGTTGTTAGAGAATATTAATAAAAAAATTAAAAAAAAAGCTGTATCACGAAGACCAGCAGACAGAGCAGGCAGGTCGGGGATTCAGCCGCAGAGAGGTTTAAAGCAGGGTTAGGTAATGAAACAATATCTCAAACTTTGAACAGAACTCTGGGCACCGTTCAATCCGTCAGCCGAAAATAGAACGAGAATGGCAGGTCTACCAAGACATGCCTGTCTGCGTATAACTACAGGTTCGGCAAAGGGAGCATTAATCAGAGAAGCAGTCAAGAGGGCCACGGTAACTCTAGAGGAGCTGAAGAGACTCGCAGCTTTCATGAAGAATTTGTTGACAGGACAACTATTTGTCTTGCACTTAACAAATCTGACCTAGATGGAAGAGTTGCAAGAAAAAAAAGTGCTGAAAGAAAGCAATAGGGAACCTTTTGTATTTCAAGATATCTAGGAAACGGGAAATGTGAAAGAAGGGTTTGCTTATAACTAATTTACTTATAACCAAAATGCTGTATTAAGAAGCAAAGCACTCTGGACTTTGCTCTATACACATGTGTATAGAGCAAAGTATTGGACCCCATGATGTCCAATATTGGACATCATGGGGTCCAGTATTACAGCTAAAAACACTTCAATAGTGTATGAAATCCTATTTGTGGCTTCAAAAGTCAGTCACCGTTTAGCAGGAATACAATCCTAAACACACAAACGAAAATAAAATGGTTTGATCAAAGGACATTTCTGTGTCAGAACGGCCTAGTTAAAGCCACATCTAGATTCAGCTGAGGTTGATTGGTAGAACGTGAAAATGAATGTTCACAGAAGCCGTTCACGAAATCTGACTGAATGAGTAATTCTGCTAAAAGGAATGGGCATGTATTTTAGTTTTGATGTGTATAGGTACACATCAAATGACAAACCTTCCCACTCCACAGTCCTAAGTATCTCTACTACATAAAATTTGTGGCTGTAACTTGAAACGATGCGAAAAAAAGTGATTGGGAATAAATATTTTAGCAAACCATCGTGGATGCAGTGTATGTGTGTCTCATATTTAGATCAGTTTACAGATTAGATCAGGGACTAAACACTAGTGGTGAAGCTTCCGAGGCAATAACAAGTCATCATGCTTAATGACAAGCTAAACCTGTCATCTGAGAAAAAAAAAAAAGCAAATTTGAATTAATTTCCTTTGGGATTTTGTGTATTAATATGGCCACTGGTGAAAGGCTGAAAAGAACAGAATTATATTTCTAAATGCTTAGATTGATTTTTTTTATTACAGTGTGAGTTTGTTCAGTCACTTTGTCATCGCTTTATCATTTTTAACTTATTTTAAAAAAAGGCCACTAGTCTGCCTCATATTTTGTTTAGCTTTTGGTTTCACTCATGTTTTTCTGCATCTTTTTTTTTTATTTCTCAAAAAAATAAAGGGAACACTAAATCCAAATGAATCGAATAATCTGGATTAAAGCATCGGTCAGGTCCTGGACAGTCCGTGCTGCAATGTGGTGTTGGTGGATGGAATGAAAAAAAGATGTGCTCCATTTGATTCAGATCAGAGGAATGTACAGGCCAGACCATAGCATCAATACCTTCAACTTACAGGAACTGCAGAAACACGTCAGCCACATGAGGCCTGGCATTTTCAGGAACCGAGGGCCCACGGCATCGGCATACGGTCTCACAATGAACACAAGAATCTTCTCCCGCTACCTTATGGTAGACCGGGCATGTCTGGCTAGCACATGGAGGACTATGCAGCCCTCCAAAGAAATGACTCCCCACACCATTACTGACCCACTGCCAAACCGGTCATGCTGGGGGACGTTGCGGGCAGAATAACATTCTCCACGGCGTCTCCAGACTCCGTCACGTGCTCAGCGTGAACCTGCTCTCATCCGTGAAGAAAACAGTGGTGAATCTGCCAATCCTGGTGTTCTCTAGCAAATGCTGATCGCTCTGCTCGATAATGGGTTGTAATCAAGGACTCGCCTTGTGGACGTCAGGCTCTCATGTCACCCTTATGTCCGCTGGCCTGTCTCCCCGTACCTCTGCCATGCTTTGGACATTGTACTGACAGACACTGCAAAGCTTTATAGCACATCCCATTGATGTGGCCTGTTGACTGTGGGTTGTAGACCTCATTGCATGCCACCACTTAGATGTCAGCCAGAAAGAATGAGACAGCCTGACAACCACTCCTTTTATAAGAGTCATCTTGCTAATTGCCTCTCACTTCCACCTGTTGTCTGTTCCATTTACACAACAGGAGGTGAAATTGTTTCACATTGAGTGTTGCTTTCTAACTGGACAGCTTGACTTTACTTAGACATTGTGTTATTTAGGTGTCCCTTTATTTTTTTTTTAGCAAAGTTCTATTTCTACATTTTTGTTGCATGTCGATTAGCGTCTCATTGAGAAAAAGAAAAACAAAAACAAAAAAAAACAAACAAAAAAAACAACAACAACCTGCATTTAAAAATCTAAAATCTTCATTGTGGCTGGTTGCAGAAATTTCAACAAACTTTTCATCTTTCACATGTCTTCTTTGTCCTTTACCTCCCGAAGGTTGCCGCGTTTTCCTTGGCGACCGAGGCTGTCTCTGGTAGGGATCATTGGATCCGTAAAGCTCCACCGTCCCCAGATTGAGAACTACCGTTTTCTGGATGTAGTCCACCACCGCCAGGCCGTTACTGTTGCCAAACACCAATCTAGGGAGCAATTGAAGCAAAGACGGAGGCAGTGGAAGAAGCACAAGGGCAAGAAATTTAAGAAACAAGGATAAAAACGCATGGGTTAGAAACAAAGTTATCCAACAGCATCGACTCCGAACGGCTGGATTAAAATGCACAGTACACTTAAGATTCTATGAAGAAAAAACATATCAACATTGTTAGAAACTATGTATCATTTTCCATATGCATTTCAGTTGTTCACAACTTTATGCTGATCAATCACATGAAATGCCTGTAAAATAAGACTAAAGAGTTTGAGGTTCCAAAGGGACAAAAAAAAATATAACTAATTTTATCAGGCAATATAACATCATCAAATGAAACCTCTAGATGAAGCTGAAACAGATTCCAGTGTTCTTACAAACTCTCGGTGTATCCACTTACAGGCCGTAGGAGGAATTCATCGCCAGACTTGTGATCTGCTGAGGAGGCTCTCCACTCACCCACACTGACTGGACCACCAAATCCACCTGGTAGCCTGGAGACTGCTTCAAAGGAGAACTTCGTACTCTGTAGAAGAGACAAAAAAAAAAAAAAAGGAATGAGAAAAAGGCAAAAGAAGAGCACAAAAACAAGAGAAGTACAAGTGGTGCAGCTGGATATGTGTAGCAGATGAAGCTCTGTGTGAGAGGGGGAGATGGGGGGGTTTGTGGCTGAGAACGCTCGAGGCCTCTGAATAACTCTATGCAGCTGTGCTCGAGGCTGAAAGCAAGACTTGTGTGTGTTAGTGTGCATGCAAGTGCTCCTACTTCTTTCATGTGAGCCCTTTTCTGTGCATGTCTGTCTCGTACTTAAGGCAGGGTATGTTGCCTCCGTCAGAGTTGTTGCTGCTGGTAGAGGGGTGTGAAGGTGGGCCGCTTGTCTGAGGGGAGGCACCAGGGGTGGGATGTGCCGATGTTTGTTCGCCACCTCCACCATCTGGAGACTCCGTTTCGTTCAGCTCGTACTGCATTCGCACCTCTAGTAACTGCAAACACACACAGATGTGCACAGGACGACAGCGGAGATGAGAATATATTAGCGAATATCAGGGTTCCTATGCATTTTCAATTTTATTTCCTGTCAAATTTCATTCTTTTTTTTATGATAGCGGTTTTAGAATTAACATATAAAGTGTTTTCTGGTACTGTAGTACCACATTTATACTGTGTCTTGCAAAATTATACATACACAGCAACCTTTTCTCACTTTGACACATTACAATCAGAACTCTGTATACTTGGATCCCCCAAAAATGATGTGCTATTTAATCTCTGTATAAACGTAAGATTGATAAAATTGCTAACTTAACTGCAGATGCGTCTATTGGTCTTTATTAGATCAATAAACACATTTAAGGCTACTTAAATGTAGCCTTAAATGCCCATCTAAAATAACAGGGCAGGGAAAGCTTTAGTCAGAGAAGCAGCCAAGAGGCCCTTCATAACTCTGGAGGAGCTGCAGAGATCCACAGCTCAGGCGGGAGAGAATCTGTCAACAGGACTATTTATTGGTCGTACACTCCAAAAATCTGCCCCTTATAAAAAAGAAGTCCCATTGTTAGCCACGAACTATGTTAGGGTGTGAAAAGGCAAACATAAAGGAAATTCTCTAGTCAGATGACATTGTGACTGACTGACTGCGCCTGCAGTGCTAGGTGTGGTGAAAAATTCATGGGTAAGAATGGCCCAGTCAAAGTTCATACCTAAATCCAATTGAGAATCTATGGCAAGGTTTGAAAACTGTTGTTTACAGGTTCTGTCCACCCACAATGACTGAGAGCTTGAGCTATTTTGCAAAGAAGAATTGGCAACAATTTTAGCCTTTAGACTGTGAAGCTGCCAGAGCTAAAATTGCAGCTCGAGTTGGCTCTACATCATAATCACTTCGGAGGGCCGAATACCAATGCAAGCTTTTCAGAAATAGGAACAGAATTTTATTTTAGTGGGGATGATACATTGTACGGCTAATGCAGCCGATATGCTGCACAGATTTGATAGCTATAGGTAATTTCCCACTTTTGTCAGAAGTCGTTTTTTTTTTTTGTTTGTTTGTTTTACTTTTTCTACTATCAACTTAATTTGCAAATGTATTTCAAAAAAAGTAATTTTCCTTCAACTGCAAAATTAAGAGCTACTAAGAGTTGCACTTTCATATAAAATTCAAACAAACAGCAGCAAAGCGTAAATGTGACAAAATGTGGAGACATTCACATGTGGCTTTGCGTGGCAACAACAATTATTCAAACAACAGGATAACGTGATGGTGAATGACATCTGCATGCGTTCAGACAGTCGCCTGTGATGAAATGGATTTGTCAGTGATGGGTCTTGCATGTATGTGTGTGGGCAGACTGAAAGTCAAAGAGGTCCTCGAATACTGAAATACTTTATTCCTTCCAAATCCCCCTCTAGGCTACCCCGTTGCAACCTCCGCCTTCGCAAAGATACACACAGCTCCTGAGCTCAAACACAATGCTGATAAGCTTTTCTCCTTGGCATTCTGTCAGCCTCATTAGCCCCATTGACATGTGGGAGTTTAGAGTGATCAGTGCCCTTCTTCAGATTCTCTCCCTCTCTCCTCTATCTTCACTCCTACAAAGGTTGTGTAGAAGTTTGGCCTTATGCAAAAGAAAAGAAAAAAAAAAAAAAACACTTTTCCAGCTATATCCTCGTATCTAGCCCTGATTCCACACTGCAGCATTTGTGAGGTGAGCGTGTAAGTTTGATCAGACTCTTTAAATTCATGAATGCTTTTTGAGGGTTTTAAATATTTATGACAAACAGTTCTGAACTTAAAAAAAAAAAAGAGGGCATCAGTGAGACGCATCACAGCACTGCCCACACACTGTGATTGAAAAGAGCCAGGTGCAGCAGCAGCAGCACAGAGAATAGATTAACTGCATTTGTTTTTATTCAGCTAAACACAGACTCCCACTGCACTGCCATTAACACTTAGGTTGCTATCAAAGAAGATTATAACGTTGGTCTAGCTTTGCTTGCTTCACTGCTGTCTGTTGGCATGGCAACCTCACTGCCTCTGAGTGTGTGTGTGTGTGTGTGTATTGTTTATATGTCTAAGCGTCTTAAATCGGGACAGGAACCAAGTGTCGAAAGCAAATCACAAGAAAACAAAGGCCCTGTTTGGTGATGGAGATTGTTTCCATTACCTTGTTATCCTGAACACAGGTTTTCTTTTTTTTTTTTCTTCTTTTTTTCAAAAAAATCTAAACTTTTCAAGACTCAGCTTTGCAGACCTTTCTGTCATTTACGTGCATTTTCAGATTTAGAAGACTCAAGTTCTGTATGAATTTATGACAAATATATTAATGATGAAAAGGTTTTAAATACTGATCTCGACAAAACAAAAAGTGGGAGAAGGAAAGAAAGAAGGAAGACATGGAAATAAAGGAAATGATGATCCGATTCTTTTTCGGACTGTGTAGGAACTCTGTTGTGTGTACGAGCTTGCACTGCTGCAGCTGACTTTTTGAAAAAGTAAAAAGCAACATTTTAAATAAAGGCAACAACTGGAACCCACCTGCACCACCTCAGTAGTTACTTCGAGCTTGCTGAAGCGGTAGATGATAACGTTGGCTGACACCCCGGCCACGCAGAGCATCCTGCTCTCAGGGCACCAGGCCATAATCTGAATGGCGAAGGGATCTTCGTCCGACACCTCGGTGCTGCCCTTGTCTTCCTTGGATCGGTTCCTGTCAAAAACCTTTGCCGTTTTTAGCTTATAGAGCACCTGGAGCATTACTGAAAAGGAGCCAAGGGAAAAAAAAAAACAAAAAAAAACAAAAACATATAAGTTACGGTGTCAGAAAGGTAAAGACTCAGAACTGAACGAGGGCTTTATTCACTTTACTCAATTCTGTGAGAACGAACCTAACCAAAAATAATCTCCAACACTGAATATCTCAGATGTTCTCTCAAATGTACCTCTTTGGCTGAAAGTTTGGAAAAAGTTCTATTTTAACAAAAAAAATAAACAGAAAACAGGATGCACAGATTAACAGTGGGAATGACGTACTTGCAGAGGCATCCCAGAACTTCACTGTTCCATCAGCATGACTGGAATGAAATAAAAAAAGACATTTTGTAGAAGAATAACAGGGAGAAAGTCAATACTGACAATCACAAAAACCCTAGCTAGACGTTTGCCACAAATTTGATAGGAGACAGAGCCAAAATCTGGAAGAAAGTGATCTGGTCAGATGATGATGAAACCAGACCTTCTGGCCTACATACAGAAAAACGTGAGGTGGAAAAATAACGTGGCACATCATCCTAAGCATTTCTTTGTTTTTCCTATTTTGAAACATGAGGCTGGCAGCCTTATGTTGTGAGGGCTGCTTTTTGTAAAACAGGAACAGTTCAGCAGTTGAGTTTACTGTTGGCGCTAAATGCAGGGTAGTCCCTGAGCGAAACCCGTTAAAGGCTGCGAAAGAGAGCGAGCGCGGCGAGGCTCATCTTTCCACAAGGCAACTAAACATCTAGGCAGACCAACAATGGAATGATTAGATCACTGAATGGTCAAATCCAGACCAACTAGATATCCCATTGTGAATATGTGGCAATATTTTAGTTAGAATCTTTATGCTGGAATGAAAGAAAGGAAAAAAGTAATAAAAATAAGCATTCTGCCCCATAATTATGTCCTGTTTGAGATTTAAGGTTGTAATAAAAATAAGAATTTATTGTTTGTCAGTGTACATTATGTACAATGAGATTAAATGTGATGAAAATGTGAAAAAGCTTCATGGCATATTTTTTTTTCTTTTCACTGCATACTATCATTCCTTTATACTGACCTTTCAATTTCACAAAAGTTATTATGGTTTGATTCTCTGTTTTCACAGATTCCTCTCTGAGCAACATTGCAGGTTAGTCGGGTGATACTAGTCAGTGGTCTACAATAATAAACATCATTACAGATTAGATTAGATAATTTTAAAGTGAGAAAAACATAGATCTCTCAAATTTCTAAAGTCAATGACAGAATGTCCTTTAGCCATGTACCACAATTTGTATTGACGAAAGCAAAGTTATCTCCCATACTGGTCACAAAAGTGTAACTTCTTTATTAAATTATTTCCCTTTTCAAATATGTTGACATTGTCATATCTTTAGCATCAGCTAAGGTTAATGGACTTGCGACAAAAGTGCTGCAAGCCCCAGCGTTCTGGAGAGAACCTTAACCTCTGCAGACTAGCAATTGAGCACATTTGTGAGTTTTCCTCTGGGATTAATAAAGTATATTCATTCATTCAGTCAGTCAGTCATAGAGGTGAACAGAAAGGAATAAGAGAGGAGTTCTTAGTGCACTAAGAAAACCCTGCTTCTGCTGAATCTTTATAACGACTAAAAAACAACAAAAAAATCTAAATTAGGTGCCCGCTGCGAAGGAAAATGTAAAAATCTTTCTCGCCGAGTTGACCTAAAGAGTGCAGTTAAGGTGGAAAACAATTGCAGCATCACGTCAGTGATGGTGCTTCTCATCTTACCCGGTGATGATGATCTCGGAGTAGCTCTGTGTGCCCTGTCCCCAGTTTCCACCACTAATAGGCCACTCCTTGATGAAGAGAGGACACACACATTAGTTAACAGGTATGTCAACGAACAGCTGTCGCTGTGCACGCCACTTCTGCACAGAGATGTCACGATGAACGTCTGCATGTGTGAATTTACAGATGGCAACACGCAGAGAGTCTTTCGGCATCTCTCTCAGTGTGTCTTGCAATAACACATTATACACCTCTGCGAGAGATTGTGTGTGTGTGTGTCAGTGGGGGGTCAGGCTCTCAAGTCTTCGACACACACAAAGGTCACCAGTATGACTCATGGTGATCTTCATATGAGAAGGCCCCCCTGCAGCTCAGTGAAGCTTTTCTTCAGCAAAAAAGAAAAAAAAAAAAAAAGAAGAGGCTAGGCTGCCAGTTCAGGTCAGTGCATTCTGACATTTCCAACAGAAAGCCGAACAAGGCGACAAGGAAAAGAACATAAGCATACATAATGGCTGAAAGAGCAGGAGGGGGGTCTGTCTGGTATGATATAAGAAAGGCAGAAGAGAATGAGAGGAGACTGGAGGTGTGCAGAACGAAAAATAGAATTGCTGAGAACTAGTAGATTTATGCATGTCTTGCTTCACGACGACATTAATTAATATTACTTTAGTTATAATTAGATTGTTGAGATTATATTGGAGTCCAATTTGTAGTTACATAAAACTGCCCTTTAATCCTTGCAACTTTATTGTTTTTGGAGTATGGCATAAAGGTTAGAAGGTGTTTTTTTTTTATATAATTTACATACATAATTTGTATATTATGAGTCAGTAAGGTATAAAGGGTAAAAATTAAAATCAGCACATTTTATAACTCTCTGGTTTGAAATAAAGTCTAAACTGCTACATCTATGGATCTAAAATATTAACAGTGATTTAAATGGGGACATTTGTTTCAATACTTTTTGATTATAACTGAACACAGTATAAAAATTGTAATTGGAGAACTTGACAAAACAAAATATTTTGTTCATTCGGGTTCAATTATTTTTTCTCTAAATATATCAAAACCTTAATTAAAAACATGTTTTTTTTTATTTCCTCAGGTTTTCTTTGACTCCTAGTAAATCATCTGAAACAATAAAGTATCATAAAAACAAAAGAGGATAAGTAAAAGGGATAAGTGTGTTAATGAAACAGTAAATGCTGCTGTATTGATTCATACAATATACTGATCATACCGAGAGTGAAAATGCATTTCCTGCAGATGTGTTGCTCACAGGATCTCTGTGATTTATTCTCCTTCTCTGAGGAGGCTTTTGCAGTTTTTGTTATCCTTTTCCTCTTTGATATTGGAAAAAAAATGAAAGAGGCCTTTATCAATGAGACGCGGTAGCTGTTCTTTACGGTACCTTTTTGCTGTAACCCTGTCGCTTTTGCCGCGAACCAACGGAGTAAAATGCAGGAATCAGGTCCACAGGGCAGTCGGCAAAGTACTCACAGCAGGTTACAGGAGACTCGTGGATCGTTAGAGGATATGGGTTCTCGAATATGGGGTAACTGTTAACAAGGTCGGAACAAACACCGATCACACAACTTGTTATGCATGAAGTGGTTCCACGTTGACAGAAGTGTTAAACACGCTTGCTTTATGTACATTGCATTTTGGAATATGACAAGAAAAAAAGAACAATAAATGGAAACAGAGGTACTCCCAGGACAACTTTAGTGGTCAAAGGAGCTTTAAATAATGTAGTTAAGAAAGTAAGACTTACCCATTTTGTGCAAGGTCGATCACCACTAAATCTTTTTCTAACAGGACCACCACAGCGTAAGGCTCCTGAAAATCTGCAAAAGTTAACAGATGGAATCATTTATTAAACACTTGGGAGAACGCCCCTGATTCCTACAAACCACAGAAGAACGAATCTTTCATAGAAAATTCGAACTGGATCAGTCTGTGTTTTATCTGGATAAACCGTCTTGGAAATAATTTTGATTATAGATTTTCATGAAAACATGTAATCTACGAACAATTCACAGGCCCAACATTGTAGCTAATACACTGGCACCCCATTCAAGCTTGTTTTTGTAGTGAATGTATGCAAATATTTAATCTTTAGAGACAACAGCGATCACTAAGCTGTTCCGTGCTGACAGCTGCTTAACGACATCAGCCTAGAGTTAAGAGCGTGTTTTTAGGGGACGTTGAAAAAGTTTATTATTTCCTTCTTTTTTTATATATAAAGGAATAAAAACAGAAAACTGGCTTTTTAGCATTAAATTGCTTTTTGGCATCAGGCTTTCTCTAAACCTTATAATAAATTGGTAACACTTTTTTTGAAGGGGTGTCCGTAAGACTGACATGAAACTGTCATAAACATGCAAAGGTGCTCTAAAAGTTGCATTAAAGTGTGAATTTAGCATGAATCAGTAAATAATGTCACTTTTAATGCAAAGTTCCATTAAAACTTGCATTAAAAGTCAATTAAATGTGTCAACTTTGCATTAAAAGCGTCATTATTCACCGAGTCTTAAGCATCCATGAAGACTCCTACATGTTCATGGCAGGTGTTATGTCATGTCTAAGACAGAGTCGTGTCTTATGCAGGTAACCTTCTAATAAAGTGTTACCAACAAATCTACGTAGTATTGCATTGTAGGTTTATTTTCATCATAGATACAGCTGCTTGTTACACTGGAATGTCTGAATTTGAGGTAGCTTTACAAACATTTCCACTTAAACAAGTGAATATCAGGTTTCTATATTTTCTGAAGTATAACATTGATAACGACTGTCATGCTGGAACTAGTCCAAGTTATACCCGTTATATAAAAAAATAAAAATAAAAAAGAGGTAAATCAGACAAGTATAAAGTATAAAATAGGAATGTTCTGAGTGGCTTGATGAAGGCTGCAGTCCAACAAAAAAAAAAAAATGTTTTTGTTATTGAAATCCTTGTACGCTTCATTTGGAATTATATGCAAATTTCATCCATAATATTACCAAAAACCTGTGTGGTTTATAAAAATTTCCATGTTCATAATTTGAAAATTGTTAGACAGGCTATGCAAATCAGTTTGCAGACAAGAGAAGGCCATCCCTGACAATATAAGTGTTTTAATTTAAAAGTTAACTTTTTCTGCAATTCTCATCTGAATGTGCAATGAGTTATGGTGCCAGCAAAATGATCTATGAGTGAAAACAGAAGTAACATGTTTCTGCAAATTGCTCTACGTGAAGAAATAATGTCAACAGGAGCAAAATTTAAACTGATTAGACAACTGGCTGAAGGTTTTGAGTCAGATATATTCAGGAATAAATGACAATTTTTTTTTTTATATTTTACGTGAGCACATTAAATCTGGTTAATAGAGCAATGTATTAATGCTGACCTGTTTGGCTGTGCAGGGAAAATATTAATTTTTACAAGATCAGAGTGGCACATGAACATCAACAACAACAACAACAACAAAAAACTACGTTACTGACTGTTGGGCCATGCCAGCAGAAACATGTCTTTTGAATGCATATAAACTAATACGATGCATGGGGCTGTGGAAGCCATTTATATTCCCCCTCCAGTGTTATTACATTTAGGATTACTGCATGTTCTGAAGCCAATTGTTGTACCGTGTAAACAGATCCCGCAATTTAATGAGGATTTAAGTGCACACCATCACACACCATCAGCAGACGTGTCTTGAGCAGCAACAGCAACCCAGTTGTGACCATCACCAGATTAAAAAAAAAAAAAAAAAAAAAAAAGCAGGGGGAGGGGCCCCACGGTTCCCCGGTATTTAAATGAATTTTTAATA
>NW_015112934.1:0-26756 GCF_001443285.1 Poecilia latipinna | reverse complement strand
CGGGTTTGGAAGCAAAAAAAAACCCCAATTGGCCCCCCCCCCAAAAAAAAAAAAAAAAAAAAAAAAAAAAAAAGCAGTGGATGGTGCCATCAGGTTCCCAGCGATTTAATGAACTGTTACATAATCTGCTAATCCTCCCTCAAACTGTACGTGTGGCACATTACGTAGCAGCAGAGATTACACCCAGGATTACACACATTCAGCACCCCATGTTGTTCAGCAAAAAGGCCGGACTTGTTTAAACTGTTGACGCGCCAGCATTGGAAAGAAGACAATAATTCAATTCTGATGGAAGCCTTTTATGTACGAAGTTACGAAATTAAAATGGAACGCAACATTTTGTTGTTCAGATAATGAAAGAGAGGTAGAATCCATTCCGTTGGGGAATTTATTGCAAAAAGCAGTAACATGCAACGCTACAAGCAATCTGACATAATTAAAAAAAAGACTGAAGAATGTGTGTGTGTGTGTGTGTGTGTGTGTGTGTTTGAATCCACAAGGAGCATGAAAATACTGCTTACAGATGTGCCTAAAGTGTGCCAGTTTTGACCAAAACGTGCACTTACCATTAGAATATGGTGTCTCACATAGCGTGAGAAAGTCTACGATAGGATAATCCATCTCCAGCACCGCAATACTCTTTCCGTGCATAACTGTCAGACATGGCCTGCGTCCCACCGTGTCGTAGGACAGACCACCAGAGAATATAATGAAAGGGTCCCTGGATACATATAGACGAGAAGCATAGCAACACAATATTTCGTCAAACTATTGCAACTGTTTTGTATATATATATTAATCATGATGACCGGTATCAAGATGTACCAATATTTTTAATAAATTAAGAGATCCCAATCTAACCAGTTTCTCGCTCTATAACAAACAGAGCTGTGCCTTCACCCCACCTGTTGCGGCACGTTGCTGCTCAGCTGGTAGAAAGAAAGCTGCTACACGTTTTCTATGTTTGCAACAATAATGGACGGAAATATTTCCCTTAGGAAAAAGCCACAGTCATGCTTTGAAAAGCAAACCTCGTCACTCTTGTTAAGGTAAGTGCATTTTTAAAACTGACCAGCTGTATGTGGTCCAGACATTTTCTGCAAGGTTGTCATTAACATTTGTCACCTTAATATTAGCTAATTTTAAAAAAAAAAAAAAAAAAAAAAAAAAAAAAATTTATGGTTATAGTGAAAATATCTAATATAAATACATAGATAAATAGAGGTTTAAGTATTTTAAATATTGCGTATTTAAGAAACTGGGTACAAATGATTAAAATCACACTGTTAGACTGTGCCATAATTGGTTTAGCTAAAGAAGAACATCATTTTATTCAGAAACTTTATTCTATAAAACATTATTACATAGCATGGCAAATGCAGCTTAGCAGCTTTTAACCCATGTTAAGGAACTTGCTGTGTTATTTGTCAACTATGTACGCTATTTTTGGAAAAAAAAAAAAAAAAGAAATTCTTGTATGTAAGAGGGAGCCTACCCATTTCTCGTTGTTTTATATTCCACTTTAAGAATGGGTTTACACGGCTCTGGCTTCTTTCCATCCTTGGGCTGTTTTCCTAAAATAGAACAAACAGAAGTTACTTTACTTTGCCCGTTCGTTGCTTCCTCGTCTCCTCCTTTCTTCGTGTTTCTCGTCACTTAATTTCCCCCCTGAAGCAACACTTAAAACGCTGGGCTGAACAGTCGTAACAGCAACAGAAGACTTCTACAGCAGAGGAGAGGAAGACAACGATGGATAAGCGCTGCAGAGGTCTGGTGTTTGCTGGCGATTCTGCCGAGACAATCAATTTTAAACCTCAGGGGTTTTCGAGTGTATAGGAAATTCAAATGCATTTAGATTTTTGTATAACGATAAGGCATTGAACGTAATGACTCCTGATGTTCCAAGGTGATCCCTCCCGCAGGGCGTACAGAGCAAATCTGTTTAAAATAAAGAACACTTTTAATAACGGATATCAAAAAAGACAATTAAGGAGGGACTTAAAAGCCTTACTTAAATGAGTCAAAGGAATTTGCATAATTGCCCATTAAATACCAAAGTAATTACGTATGAAGCAGTGAGGGAAACAACTAATTAAAAAGCTGGTGTGGTGAAATCCTTTCTGCATTTCCTTGCATACTAAAAAAAAAAAAGCTTGAAAAGTCTAACTTTTTCCCTTTGGTTTAATTACTGTCTTTGTTCTCGTCTAGACTCTTTTGCTCTCTGACTTGTTGACACTCCCACACAACCTCCCCCCCCCCTTTTTTTTTTTGAGGTCCAGAAACTGTCAAGGTGTTCTGTGCGAATATGTGATGCAGGGAGGCAGAAAGGTACGAAGTGAAACATCTTCATACGAGTCGATTTGCATTCAGAACGACATAAACAGAGCGGCGGCAATGGAGTGCATGTATTAAGGCACGAGGTACAGCGAACAGAGGCGGATTATAACCGAGCTGACAATAGAACCTCTAATTGAAACTGCAAGGGAATCATGAGCAGGCAAATACGTGGAGGAACGCTTTCAGTGAGCACGCATCTAACAAAATGCATGATGCATGTTTAATGGACAGCTTGGATTTTGAACGAAAGAAAAACAACAGAATCAACGGTTGTCGATTTTTAGCCAAAAGGGGAAAGTATTATTTATTTATGTTTTTTAGACAAAATGGATTAAGCAAATAGATATGTTTGAAAAATAGGATATAAAATTTCAAAATATCTCAATGCAGCAAGTTCTATGAATAAGTTGTGCACATCATTTCCGAAGTTAAACAACAAGTAATCAAGGCCATCAAGGTTTTCAGATGCGTGGAGCCAAAACAAACAAACGATAAAACAAACAAAACAAAACAAAACAAAAAAACTAATATTTTTATGACAATACCATTTAGCATTATGGTAAAGTAATGAGATATTCTTTAGGATAAAAAGATCAAGAATTTTTCCCTTTGAAAATACATACTGTCATTTAGCATACGGTAAAAAATTGGAGACAAAATTGTTGCAGATTATTAAGTAAAAAATTATAATCAGCAACAATGTGAACTAAATCACAAAATACAAACTTTGTTAAAAATAGTTGCCTAGTAAATGCAATTCTTTCAGTCCTGAATTTGCTAGTTTTTGGGTTGTTTGCAACAAGAATGACTGAAAACAGCTCAAAGGATTTTTTTTTTTCCCCCTTTTTTTGCTTCAGGAAAATCTGCTGATGAACTACATCTGTGGAGAAAAAGGGCTGCATGGAAAAGCAAAAATTTACTTACAGGGGATTTGGGTAGTGTGGATGAGGACAAAAGAGCCAGCTAAATATGTCCTAGGCATTTCAGTTCATGTTCCCAGGTAACATATAGCAGGGAATCCACCCATGGCAACATCCTGCTTTGTTTTAAGAAAATTAGGCTCCTAATTAAATGCTGGCCACTCCAACTGTGGTGAGGTTGTGTATGAATAATGTACTGCCTGTGCTTCTTTTCATTTGTTTCATTCTTGCTGGGAAGAAGTAGCATTATTCTGACATGACGTCTACTGTTTAAGAGGGGGCCTGCAGTGAGTGCAGCACACAATGGATGAACACTCCATCTACTACGATGATGTTGCAACTCTCTCTTTCCATTGCAAATGTTGACCTGGTAATGAAGTTAACCAGGTTAATATGCCATTACTAACCTGGTAATTGTATCATCAATGAAAATGACATAAGAGTGTCTCTCATTCAGACACTCATGCCATTTTTTTTTTTTTTTTTACATAAAACTCAAAAAGTTTTATTACAAATGAAATATGGCAGCACACAACAAAGAAGAATGAGCAGAAACAGGACTAACTGGATATGGAAGAATCTGTGATCAGCTGTGAAAATATATAACAATTCCTGTGCATATGCATTGTATCATATTGACCCTTATAAAATCATTATGTAATAGGTCAATTTCCAGGGGAAAAAAAAAACAACAAAAAAAAAACTTTTAGGGATGATTTGTTGATTCTATAAAATAATTGAAACGCAAATAACCTTTTGCTCAAGACATTATTCAATTATTGCTTATAATACAAATAGCAACAGGGCATCATAGGCCTTTCTGGACAGACAGTAATAACAAATACAGTGGAAGCTCGAAATACGGAGGCGTCCAAATGAAAATTTTCTGAAAACAAATGTTTAGGTTGTACTTGGGCATGTGATTCAGGGCATGGAAAGACTGCTGGACGGCTCCCAAGAGCCTGAACTCTTCCTAAGATTTTGAAACTCGGGTCCAGAAGCAATTGTCTATGAACTGTTTTCTTAAAGCTCTTTGGATTGTCTAGGCCTTGCGATATCCTGGCGACCTGTCCAGGGTGTATTTAAAGTTTCACTGCATATCTATATCTTGGGAAAAGCATGCTGCCACAAACTCATATTGTATTTTCATGTATTATTTGTAGATATTCATTTCCTATCGAAATTTTGAACATTATACCAATTGGTATTTGTCGCTAGTTACATCTAATATTAAAAACTAAAACCGACATACATATTTCCTTATGATAAATGGATCTTCAAGTTGTTAAACCAGTTAACTCTGGGTTTCTGGAGAGTGCCACAGAGCATGTGTTGGGAGCAAAATATTAAATAGGTGGGTGACGTTGTGAATGAAGACGCAGCTCGTGAGTCTTCATCCCCTTACCATGCGGTGTGATTGTCTGTATGGGTTTTCCTTGGCCTCTGATGTTCCATATGGTCAGAGTTCCATCTGAGTGACTGCAAATGAACTGTTTTCCCTCGTGATGCCAGGCAACTGAGTGGATAGCCTAAGAAATTACAGACAGAAAGGCAAAGAGAATGGGGGAGGTCAGGGGAAAGTGGTTGAACAGGATAAGGACGTCATGTGCCACCATGTCCCTTTCGCCAGACGTTTGCTGCAGCGCTGAAGCCATACGGTACACGTTACTTGTAAAAGGTTTAAAAGCCTGTGACTGTGTGCTCATGGACAGATGGTAGATGAGAGGGGGAAAAAAATGGCTTCTGAATTGTTATTATGGTACGCTACAGTCAGAAGAGTATTTTAAGAGTCATTTCTTGATCATGATAAAACAAGAGATGCTTAAGGGTTATTATTAGCAGGATTGAACTTAAAACATAAGGGTTTCACATCATAACTGTAAAGCATGCTTGAAGTAACAAAAGGATCTGTATGTAATGGAATAAGATCACATCACATAGTGTTTCACGTTTCAACATTTTGTATTTGAACTATTACATGTGAGAGGTTTATAGCTAAAGTAAAAAAAAAGATTACCAGTTAAGTCTTGATTGTGTTTCAAGTTTAAAAACTCAAAACTTGAAACTATTTACCACATAAAACAAAACAAAAAAAAAGTCTTAATTCTGTTCCTCTTATATCATTAATCATAACTGTTGTGGCGTGTCTAGCTTACATAGTTTGCTGAATTTTAAGAAAATAACTACAACAACTGATATGGGAAAATGACTGCTTTCATACCACACCAGTAGTTTATTTATATAGTCTGCTGTGTTAAATTTCAAAAGGAACATATCCATTCAGAGAAAAAAAAAAAAAAAAATCAAACCCCCTCACTTTTCCCACTTACTCTAAAGCAAAACGAAAATTATTTTGAAAATATCCACAACCACCACCCAGTGTTTGTAGGTCCTTAACAGATTTAAACATTTAAAAACAGCTACATAAATCTTTACAACTATTATCAGGAAAAAAAAAAAAAACTCTGCAGCATTTTCTTTAACATGAGTGAATTTCACAGTAGTAAATTCAGTTAACTCAACATGATTCAGAATTAAACACACTCATCTATAGGAGGTCTCACAGCTGAGTGCATAAGAGCAGAAACCAAGCAATGAAGTCACAGGAGCTGTGTGTTGACTGCTGAGACTGGATGGTGGATGAAGACGTTTTGGCAGGAGGAATCTCTGCCAAAAATTGAGTGATCTCAATTTTTGTGGACGTGACAACAACCACTAGGATGCTGCCATATATGGCCACCCCACCAAACTGTTTAATAAGGAGACAAGAGTATTGATCACAGACATGACCAATAATCCAGTGGTCACACAGGCAGAGCTTGTGTGTTAGCTTATACACTAATTTTAACATACTGAATGGAGTAAGTCCATGTTACTCAACATGCTTGTAACTCTCCACATGCTACTGACTACATTGCAGCTTACTTGATGTTCATTTTTAGCATCAGAATGCTGGGTTCCAACCAACGGGTACGCTTTGGCAAGCCCCGTTTAAATTTCTTAAGAAATTTCTAGTTCTACAAATGCCATCATCTTATACTGGAGGCACTATTCACTCTTTATAAATTTAATGAATTAGTGTCTCAACACACAAAATGGATTTGCAGCTCAGAATGAAAAAAGCTTCTTTTTAAATGTTTTTTTTTTTTTTTTAAGCGTTGTTAGGGAGTAAATACAAATTTACACAGTAGGATATCCTTTAAGTCAAGGAAAGAGTCTAATTGATACAAAACAACACAGAGTTATTTTCAAACATGATTCCTTAACATGTTATCTAATAGCTAGTGATATTTGCTTATGGAATTTCCTTATTTCCTTTGTATGAAGATTTGTTGTGCGTGGTAAAAGTGGTGGGTTCAGTGAGCCGCAGCCAAGGAAGAAAGATGAGCTTGTCATTAATTCCCCACAAATGAATCACTGGAGTGCTGCGCCAAATGGCATGGATGTACTCCTGTAGGTGTCCTGAATGAAGTGTGAAGAAATTTCTCATTTTGCAAAATATATCTGGACTACACGCTTTTGAAAGAGTCCCAAGTTATCCATGACTAATTCAGTTGTTTCTTCAAACATTCAGAGCTGATTTTTATTTTATTTTGTAATCAGAATTTCACGGTGACACTGGGAATGACAGACACTTTGAAGATATTTCATTTCGCCTTATTTGTAAACAATTTCTTTTAAATTAAAATTTGCAAACTACCTATACCAAAGCAACTGGTCAAACATGAGATCGACTCTTAAAGACAAGGCATCAAACTGAAAGACCTAACAGAAAAATCGATCAGATTTTCATGACCAAGATCCTTCATTCACACCATCAATAGTTTCCTGACAGGCAACAAACCTTCAGACTTCTAAAAGTCTGTTCATTTTGACAGTCCCAATGGGCGACAATCCACTACGCTTAATTGGAAAATGAGCAGGGTAATTAAAACACATGGTACTCATCAAATCAAACAATACCAATTAAAAAGACTAATTTCATGATTTATCACATTAGGCTCATTTCCACAGATTGGTCATTAGGGAAGAGAGAATACAGTCAACAGTCATTATAGTCACAGGATAACACCACACACTCACAGACACATGCACTTACAGCAAGGCTAATAAGCACAAATTAATATTGCCAAAAGAAACCAGATGCACGGCACAGGCATCAATATTCCCAGCCTTAGCTGGAGTATCGTCTGGCAGCATTGTATCATGCTGGGGACCCATAGGAGCTCTAAAGTACCACATACACAAATGTCTCGTTCAATCACTTCAGAGCACAATAGGCTGACCAAGAGAAAGCACTTAACAGAAAATTACTTTTTATTTCTTTTTTGCTTTTAAAGACTTTTTTCATCCCTCATAAGACTGTAAAGGTTAGTCAAGTAGAAACAATAAGATTCTGAAGAATCCATTTTATTTTTATTTATTTATTTATTTTTAAATTAGGATCACATTCTGGTAGCACTCAAATTGGAATCTAAAAAAAAAGAGGTGGTTTTAGTAATAAAATAGAAGAGGCAGATTCTTTGGATTGAATAGGTTAACATATTTCAAGATATTTTTGTTTATTTTGACTTACAATAATAAAAAAAAGTCTCAATATTTTAGGATTTTATACAAAAAAAAACAAAAAAACAAAAAAAAACAGCACATTACATAAAACCAATAAAAAAGCATTTTAAATACATACATACATTCTGACATTATAGCCAGGGAAGGTAAGCCACAAAATCTGGATGTTTTACAGAGTGCTGCATGCAGGCATATTAATGGAAAGCTTAGCTAAAGAAAAAAAAACTCTGGTAGAAAAAGTTAAATCCTTTAGAAGTTTGTGGAGCAAAGCTCAATTTAGAAACTGAATGGAGTCTCCCAAGCCAAGGACCATGGCAGGACCTGGAGACAATGTCAGAAGCATCTTATTTGGGCTAAGAAGAATAAGAACCAAACTATTCCTCAGTTTTCCAAAGTCTGTCTTTTGGATGAAAGTAATTTTTGCATTTTGTTGCTAATCAAGTCTCAAAGCCTGGAAAAGAAAAGCATGCTATGTGCTGCTGTTTGTACACTATCTTTAATCAGGTCAGCAAAGCGGAAAATTTCAGAGAGCTTCATACTTCCCTCTTTTTACAAGAAGGGGGAATCATCAATTGCCACCGTAGTTTTATGGTAACTGCGGGGTGGTGTGTCCTTTTGTCTTTTGATTTTTATTTTGCAAATTTCCTTTAAAATTTGGCTCATAATGTAAGGTGACCTTTAAAGGTGCTTATGAGATGCATAGTTAATAGACTTTATAGAGAGACCGATTTCATTTTCCAACAGGACTTGGCATTTGCTTACACATAACCACTTATACCCGTTTTAATGACCGTGGCTTTACTGTGTTTGATTGGAGGATCGTCAAGAAGGAGATAAGAGACATCAAAAGCAATAAAGCAGAAGAGGCGAGGGCAAAGGAAGCTGGCCTGTTACAGGCTAATCGCCTCCACGCAAAACCTCACTGCTGCACTTATTTATGCAAAAGGAGCTTCAACCAAGTATTGAATGCGGTGGAGGACTGGAGGACAGCGCTGAAATCTCCTGAACAGATCCATGAATCAGATTTGGAGTAAAAGTCTTAAACATAGTTGCACCTTTTCTTGCTGTAACCTGAGCCAGAATTCACATTTTACCAGTCATGCTCATACAGATCCGATCCCACTCACTTCAGAGTCTCGGTAGTCATCTTGTTTTAACATCTGCTGTTAAATCAAATTTATTTTAAATGACCAGTAAAGCCAAAAAGTCATGGACTAGACAGCAGCTCCACATGTCTCCAGAATCGTATTTTATTTATCAATCTGAATGTTGGTTTTTCACTTGCTTTTGGCCAAAATCATTAACTTTAACAGAGGTATATGTTTTAGATGCGTTACTGTGCGAATGGTGTCAATGTGATATGAAACTCAAATTGGATTGCTTAAATACATTTCTGATGAGAATCTAAATAAGATGCACCTGTAGATAACAGACAAAAAAAACAACACTCATTTCTCAGTAACTTCCTGATTTTTAGCATTTCGTAAGTCTTGAATAAACCTTCCTCACCGGAAAATATATTATTTACATAATTTAACTTTTGACCTTTGTCCTTAAAAACTACGCAACTCCCCCAAAATGTGACTGAATACAGATTTATGTCCACGAGACATACTTGGGTAATTGTGTGCACGCAAATATTCATCTATGACAAGAAAGTCTACGGAAACAAGCACTCGGGGCAAAATGTCAACACCGATTCCCACTGAGCAATTCATTCTCGCTTTGGAATGAGAAATCCACTTTGGGTCTGTTGTTGAGTTGCTATTGTTATATAAGCGCTGAATAAAACAATCCCCATTGAGCTCCTTAAGATGTTTTCTGTAATAAAAAGATGCTTCACAATCACATTTCATGACTGCAGCGAGGAAAACGACTTAGATAAAATTAATCCTAAAACACAAATGCATCTTAGATTTTGGGGTTGCTGTATCCTGACTAATCATTAGATTTGTACCAAAAGAGAAACTTAATCCCAACTGTAATATCAGATAAAAGGTCAAAAGTTTACACAAAGCTCAGCAATACCGACCCGTTAGCAATATATTGTTACAATGACATGAAATCAATTTTTTTTTCCACTTATTTAAAAAGTAGGTATTGTCAAGTTATCCTTAGCTTTCTTAGCTGTTTTGTTAAAGCAGATATATTCAGCAAATATTCAGCACACTGATGGACATCACTTAGTTCTAAACAGCTTTAAATGGTCATCTGTCTGGCTTCATAGCTAATCTTGGAGAAGAAAACAAAAAGATTATGAAACCAGAGTCTACTTAAAAGGTCACAAATAATCCATTTCAGATTTGAAAGAACAACTGCAAAACAAATAAATAAATAAATGGTTTCAAAACGAAGAGTTTTTGTCCCATGATTGCTTTTGTTTTGAAATTATAATAACTTCTCCTGGTTCTATGAACAATACAGCGTCACTAAAACTCTCCTCGGCGGGTTTAGAGGAAAGTCACCAGTCGGCTGTGTGTCATGGCCTAAAAAGGGGAGCTCCGATTAAAAAGACTGAAGGGGAAAACACAGTGGTGCTGCTCGATGCTCTACAATTACAGCTACCCAACAGTGCCAGTGTCTGACACAGCAGGTTCACGCCAGTTCGCACACGCCGTTTCAAAAAACTCAACAGTGTGTGCAAGTTTCCAGACGATGCTGCTTCGAAATCAACGTCTGTAAACAGTTGCAAGTATTAGCACGCCTTCCTAAGGCAAATAAAACAAGTTACTAACTCACCAACATTGGCTTTTCAGGTTCAGAACAGAAGGTCTGCTTGAAGGTTTGAATAATTAGTTAAAAATCAAAATAAATCCGGCTTTTGCATGCCTGTGTTGATTGTGGAGATCACGACTGAGTCTGAGTGTGTAAAATAAGCTTCACCTCTTTCTCCGTCTTAATGCGTCTCCACACAAACATTAACATAATCAGTTTTGTAGCACTAATTTATTGCTTATTATTTATTTTTAACAATGGTAATAGCATGTTAATTTTTTAATTAAATCAGTTACACCAAGTAGTACATTTAAGCACACATTAATAATTCAGCACAATGAAAAAGTGGTACACTTGAAGTTAACATAGGGTCAGGAGATATTGGACTGTTGCTATTCAGTGGCAATGATATTCAAGAATAACGATAAGCTTTCTCAGATTACGCCTCAGTATTGAATTAAAATAATAAGTGTAAAACTTATAGCTGTAACTGCAATATAGTCCTTAATGTTTAGAATTTATATAATATGTATTTTCACAACTCTCCTCCACAAACAGACACCCAACAGATTGGGTGCACAGCTCCATCAGACACAAGCCAACTGCTGCCCAACTCACGGCTACAATGGAGGGTAAATTTTAAAAAGTTGTGTACAATCTTGAATCAGCAATTCTATAAAAAAAAAAAAAAAAAAAAAAAAAACGGAAAAACTTCGCATTTAGTTTAGAAAATTGAAATACTATCACAATTTCATCTTTACTAGCGTTAACAGTAAGACATCGATAGCCAGAAGCAAAGATTTAAAAAAGCTTAAAATATAAATATTAAGAATTCCATAGAACTATTGAGACATAAAATGAGAAAAGAAAATGAGTTCGGAGATACACGGCAAATGGTAGGTTGTTTGTAGAGCTGACAGCAGAATAAATGAGAGAGCTGGAACAATAGGACTATTAAGAGCATGACAGGAAAATAAAATAAAATCCTGCATTCTGTCAGAGAGCAACATCAACCAAGAGACAAACAAAAGAGGATAGAGGGGCAGAGAATTAAGATCGGGCTGCCAATTTTGGACGATTCTTTAGGTTCAAACTATGTCCAAAGGTTTTGAGTCAGGTGGGACAAGGGAGGAAGGGTCAGTGTGACAGATGCTCTCTGGCTGGCACTTACTGGAAACCCATAGTGCTGATCTGCAGCTAATAATAGACAAACCACTGAAAGAAACATAGTGGATGATGTGCTCTCTCAGCTCTTTGAGAGCTTGTAAAACCAAAGTTTTATTGGTTCAGCTTTTTGTTCAAACTTCAGCAAAAATGCTGTGGTTATTAAGAGGACATGTTAACTTCCCAGATTTTGCTGACAATTCTTAAATATATCACAGCATCTGCAACGAAAAAAAAAAAAAAAAGAAAAAAAACTTTCACTTCTGTCTACTTGCAGATGTTATGATGAAAAAATGGACGTAAAAAATAAATAAATATCAGCCTACATCACTTTTTTTGTATCCATCTTTTAAAACCCAGAAACTCATTTTGTCTCTCACTCAAAAATTTCCATGATAACCAACAAGCTGCAATATTAGCTTATTTGAAACTCTAAATCCAGAGCTGCTTTGAATGTTGGCTCGCTCTTTTTTGAGCGCAATAAGACGGGGAGGCGTCCGTGTTCATTTCTGTCAACGACTTTGATTCTTGGCAGCAAGCTTCTGGGCAAACACTGGGGTCTGGATGAAAACGCAACAAAAACAGAATTTTGCTAGAAGTGTACAATGTAGTTTGGAAAGGGATTTGATAGATGAATAGATGACTACATTCTTTCTCAGCTGACAAGAAAGAGTTTGCACTTAGTCATGATCTCATTATTGAATGATTGGTTGTGCACATATTTATTAAGTTCTACTGTTAGAAAATCATTTTTTTACACAAAGCTCTCATTCAAGTTTTGGGCTAAAAAAAAAACAACCTTTTTTAACATCTTGCATTCCAATTTTATTAGTAATTTCCTGAACATCTTGTATAAAAATGGATTTAATCTCCATGTCCTCGTTGTGAAGTCAGTCCAACTAACTGTTGCATCAGCCGTGTCCATCAGAGCATTTCTGGAGTCATATTGAAGTCACAGCACAATCTTAGCCACAATGCCCTACCGATGTGGCACGTCGGCAAGCTAGAGGAGGGTTCCAGGCCAAATTTCTCCAAAAATGTCAGATGTTTTCTAATAACTGAATTCATTTGCCTACTAGGAATCTGATGGCTACATTTTTAATGAGAAGCAAAAGAAGAGGTCAGTGTGTTTCGGCATCTTTTCATCCTTCATGTGCAAGTAAATCTAAGGAAATGCAATGGAGGAGCACTTCCTTTTGAACTCCTCCAGTTCCCACCCTACGAAAGCAACAGCCCAGTCTCGGGAGAGTTAGAGTTAGGACGAGGATAAGCCCGTTTGGGAAGATTCAGTTCTAGAGACTGTAATGCTCAGCAGCAGAGAGAGGTCATTAGTTTATCTAAGGGAGATGGAAACAGCAGCCGCAGAAAGCAACAGAATGAGCTCCTAACGTACCGAAAACACATAATCTTCTCTGCTGCTTGTGTTTGTGAGTGTCTGTATCTCAGAGCCATGCCAAGAAAGAAAAATGATCCGATTCTCCCTAACTGGTGGTCACAACAGTACCACAGAGATCAGGGTAAAAGCAAGTGCCTGTTGAACTGTGCATATGCCCATTAGTTTTTTTTAAGATTTAGGTTCATAAGCACAAGCTTCTCTTCGAAGCTTCAGTTCATGCTAGGGCCACTTTACGAGCACACAGCCACGCAGGATTGATAGAAAAGCTCCGGGTGATTTTCCGGTCCGAGTCACTCGCCTAATTTCTTAGCTTATTTTCAGAGCGCTAGACGCTTATTTCCTTTAAAGTCACTCCTGACAATCTAATGCCAAAGCTGAAATCACTAACAGTCGTAAACCCAACTGTCAATTTGTAAAACTAGCTCTAAAGAAACATATACACGTTTTACAAGTTAGATGCTGACCAGGATTTTTTTATTCCTCCATACTGATTACATTCATTTAAGAATAGGCATTTGTTGATAATGTGCCCCAGGAAGTGCGAATATGTTGCACCTACAGAGGGTTAAACTAAAGCTGCAAAATTATGATAATTTGCCACCTGAAATGTGCATATTTTTTTTTTCCTAAACATAAAACTAAAAACAGGACCTGTATTCCCAAGGATTCTCAAATCACATCCTAAAACATCCTCCAAATGAATCCCAGCTTAAGTGTGATTTAGCCAGCTGCTGAGATCTAATACACCTCACTAATCAGAAATTACCAATCACTGACTTGGATTAAGAAAAGTATGTTATGATGATGATTCTATGCAAAATGAAACGAGTTGCCACACAGCATTAGCATGTTTGATCACACTCCATTTACATCCTCATCATCATTTTGATTTGTCTCAGCTTCTTGCCATGCCGGTAATTTCCCCATATCATCTATTTGATATCAACGTCTGTACATAACTGTCGGTACATTTTTGCGATCGCCTGTTTGTACAAACTTGTATGATCTGGTGAAACAACTAACAGCCTCTGCAAAGAAAAAAAAAACAAACAAAAAAAAAACATACCCGTTTTTCTAACTGTCTGGCATTAAATTTAATTCGTTTATTGCCCATAAAAGTGGCCGCACATCTCTCGTCTTTTTTTTTTTTTTTTTCAAAATTATTTTTCTCACGTGTAAATTTACTTTAATCTGAGGAAGTTATTTTTAGTTGCTGTACAGTATTATTTATCATTTGTTACAAATTTACTCTTATTGCACAGTCTTATTTTTCTGTTTTTTTTTGTTTTTACCTTTGGGTTAATGTGCATTCTTCCATTTAAGTTGCTGCTGGTACAACTTAACTTCCCCATTTAATGAAAAGGCACAAGTTCCCTATGCATCAAAAAACCTACACAACATGATTCTGCCGCCCCTGTAATTCTAGTTATGAGTCAACCATTCAGAAGCTTCTGAAGCAATGAATGGTTGCTAAAGGCAACAACAAATTACCAATGACATTTGAGGCTTTACAAGGCATTTAAAGGCATAGTAATGGCCTATAAATCAATGACCTTGTGAAGTCTAAAAAAAAAAAAAAAAAACCTTGGCTATAGAACTACCAACAAGCTTTAAATTTCACATTTAACCCCTGTCAGATGTGCCAACTATACAATGAGCTTTACTGAAGAGCTAATAAAAATTGGATGTCAATTTGACTGCATTAACAGCACTCTGCTGTCAATCAAATTAGCAAAGTAAAGAGGAGGGGATGGGTTCCAGGGGGAACTCGCTTCTGGCTCCTGCTTCTAAAATCCTTTCAAGCAACAGCAGTTTTTATCATTCAGGGGAAAAAACTCATTTTAAAAACATTACATTTTATGTTATGAAGAACATTCTAGGGAGCAAATAAAACAACATGTGCGTTTTACATTAATCGCTGCAATGCAACATTCAGATTTCAGATGTAGAAGTATTAACAAGCAGAATGGATGCAAGTTTGGGTGTTATTTGTGTCCAACACGTCTATTGGTCTTAAATAAGAACAATATAACTATCCAGAGGATTTATATATTAGAATACAACAAAAATAAAGGCATTCAGAATCTAAGTTAAAAGTCACTGACCCTTTAACCAACATATATTCCTTAATATATATATATATTTTTTTCATTATAAAGAATATTTCCAGAAATCTCCAAAAGGCAGGACTTAATAATTCTCCACCTTACTCTTATTACCAAGAAAAACACGAGTACATTTTTGTGCACACTATATTTTGCAGAAGAAAAAAAAAAAAAAAAGGTGCAGTCCATGACGCTTAAAAACAGTTTTGTCTGAGACATCACTTTCATATTTCATTTTATTTTGTTGTGTATGGGTTTTATCCCATTATCTAGTGCACATTTGGGAGAAATCGATAGCCGAAACCGAATATGGATAAATGGTATAAAAATTAAGAATCTAACAAATGCAACAAATAAAAACAAAAACATCCGCTTAGATCTTTTATTTAGATCAAAGCAAATCTAAGCACAAACAGTCAAAGAGTGACTAAACTCAGAGCCAATATTGCTGTTAAATTACCTTTTAATTGGTATTCAGGTAATGTTTACTTTTTGCACTTTTCGGTTGCCTCTGATTTGTTAAAATGTTTCCATTTAACCAATTTAACAGATCTGTTATTTACAAGATAAATGTTTTAATATGTAAATATTTATCGTTTTTCCATTTTCTCTATTTTCCTAATCACATGTATTCCCATTTGACAAAAGAAAGAGAAGGTAAATTGTCAAAAGTAGAAATTAGAAAGAGACGTGCTGAAAGGTGACATATTACTATGCTAAAGATCCCAGTGGTCCACAGATACTGATAACAGTGTCTTCATAACACTGCAGAGACACAGCCTGATAAGACTGATTCATTGCTCTGTTTTCCTCCTATCTGCTGACTGGTGATCCTGTCAATTTTCTGCCACAGTGTGACATTTTAGTCAATAAATGTGAGCTTTGAAACTTACTGATGGTCTGCACTTCTTCTAACAGCTCCAAGCAAAGCAAACACTCAGTAAAAATTAGCATGTCCACCTAAGTTTTCATCAATGTCACAAGGAACTGAAGTCAATAAAGCCATGGGACTCCAGCAGAGTGACCCGGGGCATCCTGCTGACTGTACTTTTTCGATTGACGACAGAGTCCAGGTGCTTCTAAAGAATCAGCTGCCACCCTCCAATAGTATTGTAAAAAAAAGAAAAAAAAGAAAAAAAGCAGGTCCCAGGTCTGATTATGTTAAAATTGAATCTTAGTAATATATACATTTTTAACAAACACTTTACTTTTAGAAAACACAGCTCAGGCAGGTCATGAAAATCTGATCCAGTTTCAAGGTTATAAAAGAGACAACGGTAAGTTCACCGCTGATTGAAAACCAAAGGAAAAGACTCAAAAGGGAAGAAATAAGTCAGTGAGATTTGCCTACCTCATCGTAAGTGTAGCGATAGTCTGCTTTCTTTGATTTCAAATCCCACAGGACCACGATCCCAGACTCAAATCCAATTATAAGCTGCAGAGGAAGAGCAACAACCATTCAGTGAGACCGGGGGATAGAGTCGACCCTCTGATGAGCTGAAACTGAAGTAATACTCTTGACATTCCAGCACAGTATGATAGAAAGTCGGTGTAAGTAGCAACCTGCTACTCCTGGTTGACAGCAGAAAAGGCAAGGGAAAAAAAAGGCTTGCAAAAAGAACAAAAGGCTGCTTTGATTTTTGACAACCTATTTAAGGAAACAAAACCTACCACACACATATTATATATATATATATATATATATATATATATATATATAAACAGAAAGCTTTACATGTGCTGAGACTTTTAGATTCATCTTAAAACGTGAAGCAAATAAATAAAATGAAAAGAAATAATCTCAGCACTGTAAAGGCGCATTCTTACAGTAAGTGTTTTACAAATGAAGATAAATAATTTTCTTAAAATCTTTTTTTTAAAAATCTAATTTAAAGATATTTAAGTTTGCAGCTGTCATGTAGCAAAGTGTGAAGGTAGTAATGATACTCTACATGCAGTGCATATTGTGGACGCTGTATTTGCTGGGAAGCCTATATGAAGAAATACGTTGCAACATCAATGTTGTTCATGCAAACATTAAAATATGTATGCATGAAGTCCTTCATTTTTTTTTTTTTACAGTGCTACATTTTTTGACAGAATGATGGCTGAGAGAGCTCACAGACTTATTAGAACAGGCAGACGGATGAATCACAAACGCATGTAGAAGACATGTTCATCTGTTTGACAGCAAGAGTGCCACAAACATGCTCAAAGCATTAATTAGATCATTGTGATTTGATTGGTCACAACATAAGAATGAAGGGTATTGCTGGAAAAAAGGACAGGTAACAAAAATGTTTCCAGTGACTGGAAAAGGATTGCGACACAATAACGTTTTGTTACTTTGAAACACAGTGACCAGCAAACTGCAACAACAGGTGTACAGCAGTGGTTTGTCTGCGTGACCATATTTAGTTTTCTTTTGGTCGACAGGATAAAAGTTTCTAGTCATGTGTTTTTCAACTTTAGAAAACAGTTGCTTGGTAACTCCAAGCATTCATAAAAATGTCAATTTATCAAGTGTTCTGAAGAAGGGATAAGCAGAACAAGAATTTGCAATAAGAACGGAAAAAAATGACCGAATATTCACAAGCAAAACACCTAGTTTCATTGCTGTGTGTGATCTAAACAAAAAACAATAATAATAACCTGCGTTCTTAGATTACTTCTGTCCCACAGCTTGAAATGGTTCACTTCACATGAACCATTTCTGTTAACCTCCCTCAGTTAACTTCCAACTTTGCATGGGTGATTTAAAAGTACAAGTTAAATTCAGATAACAAAACTGCTTTAAGTTAGAAGTTTTCATCTCATATTCACGAATGTCATGTTATTCATATTCACTATGCTTCTCCGAGTATTTAGTTGAGAGTATTTAAATAGGTTAATTTCCAGGAAGAGATCCAGCTTTTAAAATTAAAATTCCATTAAAATTTTAACAAAGCCAAATTCAAGGTTATTCCACAAACTTGATGTTAACATGTATCAATTATCAACATGTCAACATGTTGATAATTGTTTTGTTTGATAAACTAAAACTTTATCAAACAAGTTTTAGTTTGCATTTTGGATCACTATGTAGTTGGAACAACAAATTGTTTCCAAATTCCAACCATCTATATGTTGTGTTGAGACAAAATTGAAGAATTTGGAGTGTGTCCATTTTTCTCAACCACGTTGTGTAATTCACCCGTATCAGTGGAATTGAAAACAAAATCCTCATCATGTTGCTAACAACTTGGTACAGTATTCTCTCAATTCTTTGACAGACTTCCAAACATTCTTCTCATTATTATAATCAAAGAGCTCAATCTTTATCTGCTTTAAACCTGAAACTGTACAGCAGCGTTTTAAATGTAAATGTCAACAACCATGAATTTCAGTCAAGCATTTGGTTATTTGTTTTGGAGCAGGATGTTCTTTCCTCTCAGTCTATATTGATTTTAAACCTGCTTAAGTGTGAGCAAGAACTGTGGTGCGTCACTAAGGTCTTGTTTACACTCGGCTTGAAACTTGTTTGGTTGTTCTTAAACATTCAAAACAGAAACTGGACACTACTGGCTACGATCTTAAACACATCCCATTACTGGTTTTGGAATCAAAGTAGCACAGTAACATTAAGTTTGAGGATGACCCAGAACTTAACCATGTTGAAAATGTGTGTAGTCATAAAAGTCAGGTCAAGGAAACCAAAGAGGTTAAAAGAGCTTTACCAATTCTGCCTAGATTTGCCCCCCCCAAAAAAATCATGTGCATTATGTGCCACTTACAAGAACATTTTACTAAATACAGAAAATCCACTATAAATTCAGGCTTTTCATTATCTGACATTGTTTGTTGTGTGATCATTCCACTCAGGGGAAAATCTGTTCAAATACATGATTGAAAGCCACTTATTAATAAACGTACATTGGTGCCTGCAATGTGTATGAAAACGTCTGACTGTAAATGGGACTAAGTATTAAACCACAATGAAGAAATGTGCAGCTGCAGACAAAAATGTTGTGCTTTACCTTTCCTTCATCCATAGGATTATCACTTATGTGGACAACTGGTCCCGGGTGAGACTTGGAGGAACTTATGAGAGACAAAAAGACAGAACAGAAAATGTATTTTATCCATTTTGATCTATGATACCCAAAATAAAAACAGCAACAGTGCCATGGGGGGAAAAAATCTGAGCCCCAATTACAGATTATTTCAGTTTTTTTGGTCAGACCCAAATCTTTGAGTTAATCAAACTATTTTTAACATATGGCAAAGATAACCCGAGTAAATTAAAGCAAACTGCTTTTATTGTTTTAATCATTATGGTATATAAAAATCAACAACAAAGTAAAACTCCCCAAAAGCATGTAGACATATAGCATATAAACTCCAAAAGCCTTAGAATTGGTTTTATGTCTTTTTGGCTACAACCACTTGTTCTTGAATTATTTTATATTGTGGCATAATGTGTTGTTTTAGAAACCTTTTAGCCTACTTCATGTTGTCAAGCAGGTCCTATGTAGGTGATTCCAGTCATTTGACAATTACATTGGTAATTATGTTGCCAATTATGACCAAAAACAGATGCTATTAATTCATCTACATTGAAATAAGTATTTTTCTTTTTAATCTATTTTTCATATTGCGTTTCTGTGAAAACTGTGTTAATACTTGCTTTAAAAAAATGTAATGGAAGCATTGTGTATATACAATGATATGTTAATTGACAATGTGCTTAGAGTGGTTAATGTCAGATCAATATGTATGTCTGATTAGTAAACAACTATTATTCAAAACATTCAGCTGAGAAAAACTGAATATAAAACCGAATAATGTACTTTTTTCTTTGGTGAAAGGATTGAAGGGAGAAGAGAGAAGACAACGCTGCTGCTGACCCCATGGTGAAAAAAGGCAGCCGAAAGACATAAATTCACCAAAGGTTGTGATAAATGACTGTGTCAGTCCCTGGTGGCTGTGTGTACGCGAGTTTATGCGTCTGTTAATTTGCATGTCCGTGGAGAAAGCCTAAAAACGCCTCTTCTCTCGTCCTCCTGTCTGTGTCTTACCCTCCAGACAGCTTTGTGCCAAATTCCCCGTTTCAGAAATTTCCTAGCCTGCTCTTCCTTTACGAGGTGAGATGGGAAGGTCACTGCTGAAAAACGGCAATTGTTGTTGCTGTAAAAGCATAACTCTTAAACGGCGGAGGAAGGATAAGGACACCAAACAAGGATAGGAAGGGGAAGCTAAATGAAAGATGCACAAAAGTGAGGAAAATTGGACACCTTCGTTTTGGTCCGGTTTATGACTGTGCACAATTTGTTTTTGGCACGCTGAAAAGCTGAAGGTGACGGATAGGATTTTCTGATGCTAAAATAAAACTGGAGTTGTACTGATGAAAGGTTACAATTACAGTTTCTGGTTCCAGTATCAGTTTAGGTCGAATACAATTTATCTCTGTGAACTTTAAAACGTAGCAGCCATATTTTTTTTTTCTACTTTTACACTAAAGTATAAAAGAAAAGAAAAACAACAAAAAAATACTCATGCAGTGAAAGCTTATTCTCAATCTTACTGACAATGTACGTCATGTGTCTTTTATAAATCTGTTCTTATGATAAATGGAAAATGAACTGAATTCGTTTAGTGCTCTCTAGTCAAACAAACAGAAATGCACATAAAGGTAAATCAGTTTATAACTTGGGAGTTCAGTGTCTTGCCTAATGACACTTTGAGGTGTGGTGGTGAGAAACTTAAAATCTCATTTTTAAACTTACATTATTAGCTGGTCCAGATTAAATTTCTTCCCAGTCACCATGCAATTAATTTGAGCATACCTGTATTACACTATTCAAGAAAAATGTAGATAGAAATAAAACTGCAACAAAAAGTTTTTTTTGTTTGTTTTTTTTTTGTTGTTGTTGTTTTTAACAGATGTGCATTGCCAGAATCTATAAATAAAATCAAAAGAAGAAAAACATATTTAACAATGGGTCTGTGTGCTCGTTTGTCTATTAGAAAGTAACAGTTAGTGGGCAGGCAGACAGTCAGTTGTCTCTATATTTAGCCTGTTGGTACTGGAGCCTTATTACCTAAGCTCTGCTGCAGCAGGATCTCTTGATGTGTCTAATACCCATTCACTGTCTGTATGTGAGCTAAGAGCTATCCACACATGCACGCACACATATTTGAACTCTTTCACACTTGCAAACAATATCCCCAATAGCATAAATAGCCTCCTTATGGATGTCAAAACCCGCCATCGTCACAGGGAGGTATGCTTACTTGTCCAACGACTTAATTCCATCTTTGCTATTCATCTTCAAAAATTCTGATTAAATTGTTTACAGCACATAAATCCAACACGAACATTTTCGCAAAGTCTCCAAATACACATTCAGGTTTGGAGATAAAGGAATCACCATGGCAACAGAGGCAGGATGGGCAGAGTGCACATAGGCTCCCAAAAACCATCTGTAGTCTGCCACGAGCAAACCGACACACCCACACAGACCAAAAGCTGTCAGGACATGCTTTGCTGCACACACACACACCTGTCTGTGTGTACATGCATGTGTGCTTGCTTGTCTGCATGCCGCTATTCTCACAGCACCTTCCACATTTATCACATTCCAGTCTTTTTCAGCTACTTATTCAAGGTTTTTCCATTTCAAAACAAGCACACACTCGCAAAACCTGGCGACTGCTTGAGTTAAACTGAATACCCAGTGGCAAGTATAACCTTGGTAGCTTCGGTTCAGACACTCATCTTTTATGCACCTGTGCTGCACCAAAATCCATTTCTGAGTATCACCACTGCCCAACCATGCTTTCAGTGCATTAAAGAGAATGGACTATTACTTTAGGTGTGTTTTGCAAGCAAGCACGCAAGTGCTGCTAGGCAATTGTTGGTGGGTGTGTTGATGGCACAGCGGGGATATTTAAGCAACAGAAAAAGAAACACTTCACTAAACTCAACATCTATTCAGGGGAAACGCAAGGAGTTTCTTTTTTTTTGTGCTTAATAAATTTCCAGTATTTAAAAAAAATGTAGCATATTATTTATATATTTTGCATCTTGCTTTCTGTAATGTGTTTAAACAATCTAATGCATCCTTGACCAGCACTTGCGCATACAGATAAAACCTGACACAAAGTTATGCACACAGAGAGCAAGACTCAAAACATCTGGTGTCATCGCAGGTGATGATCTCAGAGGCAGCTTGCAGTGAAACAGCGTGGCTTAAGCAGCATATTTGCAGTCTGTCCGTGCCATATGTGGCCTCATTTCACCTCAGTCAGAAGTGCTTACAGTCATTTTAAATCATATTTGCTCTTCATGTTTTGTTTTATTTAGAGCCATCTTTTTTCTTTACATAGAAGAAACTGCAGTATCTGTTGTTTAATCTTTTCTTTTTCTGTACTGAGTAAATAGGGCTACCATTGTCATTACTATTGTGTAGTCCCTCTCAATGACAAAGTATTTGTTATTGGCTCGATGTTTGTGTTCAGATGTGCCCCTAGCTATTGCTACCATCAACTTTGTTGTCTCTTGTTTTTGTGTTTCAGGGCCAGGTACACTTTTGCCAGTGTTTGTGTTCAACTGTGTCTCTGACTTAAGAGTAAGTTATCAACAAAGTAATGCTAATATTGCTTTCAACTGTTACCAATAATTGAAATTGACCTTGAGATTGTTTGAGGCTTCTGTAAATTAAACCTATTAGCATATTATTAATATTGCCAGGTGTAAGATCAGTATCAGGATTGTAAATAAACCACTGTTTTAATATTTAGATTATTTAGGACAAAACAAATGGACAAAATTGTGAGACCTACTTGAAATTAATTGGTCTTTTACTCAAATGTGTAATTTACAAAATTAAGACAAGGTAAAACAACAAGATTACTTTCTTTAAGCAGTCACTTCAACAATGGTTGTAATTAGAAATCCACTTACAGACATTTTTTTCCCTCTTTTCATGCATAGGGTGACGTCTTTGTACAAATACACAAAACTACAGTTTGCAAGAAATAGCATTAGTACAAAACACATTTACAATAGCTGCTGGCCTCTGAGAGAACAGGTGAAATAAAAAGGAGGAGATGCCTCAAGTCAAAATGCTCACATAAACTCAGAGTCGCAGGAAGCTGTGCAGATTCATCACTCTACTCTACCACACCTTGGACTAACTATGTGGCTGAATCAAGTTGAACTCACTCAGAGATGCACAAACGACAGCCATTCACATATCTTAAGACATTTTGTGCATTTGCACAAAATAGTGCACCGTCTGTGTGTTTACTTTACATTACGGTACAGTTTACAGCAAAGTAGCTTTGGAACAGAGGTGTGAGTCATGAGCACACAGCATTGGTTTGGGTTGGACAGGGCCGTGCCAGGCCTTGGGCTAAATGGCACAGCAAGTGCTGCTAGTCTCCAAATAGAAGGACCCAAGGGACAATGACCCCAGAAACCGCTACATCGTGGCCTATTAGCAGTCACAGGAGAATAGTGGTGCACTGAGCACAGTGTGGGATTTAACATTTAAGTACTACTTGCAACACTATACCCATGCTAATGGTAACAATGCAGGGGTTGTGTTTTAAATTGAGAATAATATAAAGAAACTGTCTCAAGACTGCCTGGCTTAGCAACGACAGCAAGACTTTTGTTTTCCCAGAATCCAAATTATATTTAAAGCAGCTACTACTTTCAGTTTTTTTAAACTAAATCTAAATCACTGGATCAGTGAGGTGGTTAAAAAAATCTGATCCGGTTAGAACCGAGTTAGAGAAAAGATGAAAAACGACATTTTACTGGAAAGGTTTCTGCAGTATATTAAGACATGCTTTGTGATCATTTAGTTTGGGAAGTAGCGACTCTTTGGAAGATAACAGGAAGGCTAAACAGTGCAAACAAAGTTGCTTTCTTTTATCCTTTTGACTTTTAACCTGTGTCTGTTATGGATTATCCTTGATTTTTTTTTTTTTTATGTTGATGGCCTTCTGGAAAGTAAGGTGTGAAATTGAATGCATGAGTTCTGTGTTAATAATAACAGCAGTGCTTACTGTGCTAACAGCTAATTTAAGATGATAAAGATAGAAAAATGTCAAGGCCATGATCATTTTGTCTTTGGTATAAGTATTTTTTTTTAAGACAAAAAACCTCTTTAACAGTTTCAATAATGGTAGGACATTGCCTTAGCTCCTAATATAAATTCATAATGACTTGAAAATAATATTTTTGCTGCTGTTCTAATATTCTATTATGCTACTCCTCAAAATCAGCATAATAAAGCAATCAGTTGGGAAAATGAGAAACGTGCAAATCTGTAAAGAGCTAATTCCAGTAAAGTGGAAACAGGACTACCCGTTAATCAAAATTACCTATATAATTGTACCAGTTGCAGTTGTAATCTCCTTCCTTGTCTTATTAAAACACAAGCGGCCAAATAAAAAGGGGTAAAAGAAGCTTTTGTTTCCTGGACACTGACCCCGTGACCTCTACAGCTGGCACAGAGATACAAGGACAAAGAACAAAAGGTTCGGCTCACACCTCTCTGATCTGCTTCAAAGCAAATCACACGCGTGCGCTCAAATATGCAAACCATGTGCTTCTGTAGCATATCAGAGAAATCAGTCCCGACACTTCGACCATCTTAAAGGATGTGATTTTCCTCTAAATTCACCAAGTGACTCTAAGTGGTCAGTGTAGGAAGTCCATTGGTAACATGCAGTTAATGGTTAATTTGTGCATATTTCATGTTAAATAACATGATTTTTTTTTTTTTACAAATAAATACAAACATTTCAAGACATTTAATTATAACTGATTAATGCTTTGCATTTAGAATGTTATGTTTTCTTTTATTGAAACAAAACTTTTTTTTATATACCTTTTAAAATTTATTAGAATTTTTTTTTCTGTCCGAACAAAATTAAGTGTGAACTATGAAGGTGAGGGACAGAGGAAGATAACTCCGTCAAGAAAAGTCAAAGTTAATGCTCGTCCTTTAATCTGAAGGCCATATGGTATCTGCTGCTCTATCATTCATATCGTCTCTCCATCTCGTCATTATCACTCTTTACCTCCTGCCCTTTTTTTTTTCTTTAATTGGAAACCTTCTCCCTGGTCGCTATCTCTTATCTGCACAACTTCCTTTATCTGCTCTGCCCTGTGCTACCTGCTTTTAACCCTCCATCACAACTCCACCCATCTCCTCCATCACTCTGCCTCTGTGCGCGTCCTTTTCCCCAGGCGAAAGCCCCATCTCATCCATTCAGCTTCTCTCCCCTCTGTCATAATCCCGCTTCCCCCCTCTCTCCCTCTCCCACCACTCAGCTCTCGCCTTTTCTTCCCCGCAGCCCTGTCGACGAGACGTCTGTGTGTACCATACACTGATCTCGGCAGACACCTGTTCCACCCACTCCCTCCTCCTCCTTTCCTGCTATCTACACACAAACATGCATATGGGCTCACATGCAAGAAGAGGGATGAGGGGGAAAGTGTGAAGCAAAATGCTCCAGTGAATAATTTAAGTCTCTACAGCGGGGAGCCCAAATGGAGCCTGTCATCCTGACGGATCCATTCAAACAGCAGAGATGGCATCCTCACTACCTGACACCGTGCTTTGAAATGACACTCATGAATAACTTCTTATGTCGTTACAAAACTATAGCTCAGCTTAGAAAGCTATTCTACTTACCTCAAAAAACACAAACAACTCAAGTAATCCACAAATGCAAGGAACAAAAGGAAACAGAAGTAAATTAGTCCAAAAATTGAGGTGATGGGTAGAAAATTACCAACATTTCTAAAAGTTAAATTTGGCACACAAACAAAAGTGTGCTTCGTCTACAGAACACAATCCCCACACTGAAACAGGGTGACAGCAGCATCATGATGTGGGGTTGCTTTTCTTCGAAACTGTTTATTTTCTTCAGGTGAAGTTATGAACAGCCTCACATATCAGGTAGTTTAGACCAAAAACCTTTACGTGTTTTCGAGAAAGCTGACGATAATACGCCGTTTCACCGTGACCATGTTTTTTGTTCAAGTCAACAAAAAAGTATGTTCTCTTTGGAAGAAAAATTATGTTTTGGAAAAGCTCAGTTAAAACTCAAAATCAAGTCTGTTAAAAGGTGAAAATTAAAATGTATGGGGTCACCTGAAGAACGTTGAAGACAAAATGTATCCTAGAAATTGCTGAAACAGTAATAGCGTTAACACTTGTTTAGCTAAGATATGTCATTCTTTAAATGTTTTTCCCCTTTTTGTGCTGTTTTTTTTACTTAAATTTTAAGTGTAAAACAATATTTTGTTTTTATTAATTAGAAAAATGTATTTACAATAACACTATTTACTAATCACAAAAGTCTGGTATTGTAACAGGAAAGTTCACACTTATAAAGTCCACCAACTATGAGACAGCTTTTAAATATGAAGCTGAAATTTGAAAACAAGGCCTGTGCAGCCCTGTGTTCAGATGTATGGGAACTGGAAGATAAGGAGAAAGAAAAGAGACTTGAGAGAAATTTTGTTGGAGAGAAACCATCAGAGGG
>NW_015112933.1:349053-400017 GCF_001443285.1 Poecilia latipinna | reverse complement strand
AAATCTCTGGGTTCGAGTCTGACCTGTTGACCTTTGCTGAATGTCTTCTCCCCTCTCTCATAACCCACCTTTCTGTCAATATCTACTGTGAACTAAAGGCCAGTAGAGTCAAAAAATTCTTTAAAAAAAGGAGAACATTTTCTAAAAGAAACAGGTACGGATGTAAGTAATGTTATTGTGTTAAAGTAGACTTTTTTTTTTTTACTTTTTTTTTTTCCTCTACAGTGTCCATTAAAATTACCTGCAGATGGAAAATAATCCATTATAGACAATGACAACATTAGCGACTTCTTGCCAGTTGCTATTTTCCCTGAGAGAGGAAGACAGCTGTACCTTGAAGGGCCCCAAATCAAGTTCTGCTTGAGGGCCCTGAACAAGTTTGGGCCGGCCCTGGGCGCTGCTTTTGTGAAACTGGATTAATGATGGGTTAAATCAGGATAAACATACAATCCTGGTTTGATTATTGCCTCGGTTTAGTGAAGTATCCCCCCCCCTGGAGCCCAGTGGACCAGGCTGTCGGTGTGTTAACGGCCGTTAGTCGTCGGTTAGCCACCGTGAGCTCCGCGGGGAGGAGCTGTTTCTCACCGGGGGTTCTGACAGCACATAGCTCGGAAAGTTAAGGTGGTGCTCAGAGTCAATGAGGCTGTTCCGATGTACACCAATGAGCCATAGGCGACGGACAAACTAAAGCGCTACTTTAATACGTCAATCTAAAGCATTCTCGGGTTATTTTTGGGAGCTTTTTTCTACAGAGAAGGAGGCAGCGAGCAGCAACTACGCCCCGGGGCTGGTGAGTAACTCCGCTTTCAGGAAATGTCAGCCGAAAGAGCCAGGCTGGCTGGTAGCATCTGCCAGGAGTTAGCAAGACGCTGAAAACTTAAAACTTTACTCTGCTTGGTGTTTGCTTGATGGGAGCGTTAAAAATACCTTGTTTAACTTACTCCTGACTTTGAGGAGCATTTTCCACCTGCTGTGTCTCAGAGCTGTTAGCTATTACCGACACTAACAAGACGAGGTAAAGTTCCTCACTCATGCAGATGTCATTATTATTAGATATATTCCTGACTCTATAAGTTGGAAAGTTGACCTTTTAATCCAGAGTTCAGTTCAAAGTTGGGAGGAAAGGGGGTTATTTCATGTACATGAGGTCAGGTGACCCCTCAGTTGCAGCCACATGAGGACCAGCTGAGGATCATTAGGTTTTCTGCCTCTTTAAGTTAATTGATTGGGGATGACGGTGACTTTGTATGGAAATCGGTTTGAAATGCATCTTACAACCTGTTGCTGCTGATAAGTCCTCATATGGTGCTGCAATGTGGCACAACTTTTATAAAGATGCGTATCTGCTGATTCAAGATACTGTTTGCTTCATTTTGGCCCTTCTTTCTTTGTAGCTCAATAAATTACTCAGAAGTATATCTGGATTTTTTCCCCCATTCCCACTGCTTTGGACTGCTGCCCAGGGTGGGTCCTCCACTTTATCCTTGACAAACGATTAAAGCTTTTCTGGTTGGCAGAAACAGCCGCAAGGATCGCTCCCCCTGAAAGAGATAAAATGCATTAAGCTCAGACTTTCAAGATATGTGCTTTATTTAAAACTGTTTCAAGTAACTTCTGTTGCTTAAAATAGTTTAATTTAAAGAAGGCACCAGAGTTTATTCTGTGTTGCTATTTAAATGCCCTCACTCTGGCCTTTTCCAGGGAGGTCTGGTCTTCTGGTAGAACAGGGACTCACTTGTTGTCCATTTAAAAGGTTTTGTGAAACATGAGACTGTCGTAATCTTATTTCTTTCTGCTTCCAAGTTAGATTAACTCCCACGCTTTCTGAGCAATTAAAGCCTGTTTTGTAAAGTTAATATATTAGGGTTGTACGAAGGCTGTAGGCACTTACTTCGGATCAGGATTTATCATGTAGGACATTTCCACCTGTTTGTCATTAAACCAGTATCATGTTCCTTATTTGGAGAGTTTCCAGTCTGATGGAGACAGGAGAGCTTCTGAATAACAACAGAGAAACCTTGTCTAAATTTGTTGAAAGTGCTCTGCTCTCTTGCTCAACACAACGGAAGATGATGTTCTGGCTTCCTTTACACAACTGTGGTAGGACCTGGGAGTAGCGAGGTGAATTAGAAATGGTTCTGCAAGAGACTTGGTGTGTTAGACATACCACACACGACACACTCTGACTTGAACTTCCCTGTTCAGCTCATTAGCTTGGGTAAGATTAAGACATGTCAGAACTGTGCTAGTGCTCTGTAAGGAAACGTCTGATTAGGCAGATATAATCTTCAGAAATATGCTGACGCAATCTGTACTTCCAGCATTGTGGTTTTGTAATTCTGTGACCTGTTTTTGCTGAAATTAAACACCGGTATGAGTTTATTTTCAGGGGTTTAACTAAGGTTGACTGTCAGAAGAGGAAAAGTGTGTTTTTGTGCTCTAAGGTTGTGACTATTCTGTTTAAACGACACGGTTTTCAAATTTACTAGATTTTAATTTGTTTAAACAGGAGAAGCTCTTTGTGCCTTACCACACTCCAATACCAGAGCTCCAACTTGCTGTATCGCGTTCATGCAAAGGGACTACAGATGAAAACTAGCCTTTGTGGCTAACTCTGGCATATTATGTGATGTGCATTGTTCCTTTAGAAATAAACAAACAACCACAATATATAGGCTGTATTTCATGGAGTATAAGTCACTTTAATCAACAAAATACAACATGAAGAGGAAAAAATACACTGGAGTACAATCAGGGTGGTCAGGAACGACTGGCGAAGTGCGCAGCGGGGCAAAGCGGAGGTGCATGCAGTAAATCTGGGATGATAGAAAGGTAGTTGTGTTGTATGAAGTGGTAACTCCAAGAAAAATTATGAGTGATTTATGTATCGTCTCCTTGGCATCTACACCGTTTATGAGCCTCAACAGCTGTTTCAAAAGGTAGCTCCAACACATATAGCTATCTAGATGCACTGCAGTAGGAAAAGCTGATGACGTAGCACAAATTGTCAAAACATTAGCAGCACCTTCTTTATGTATCCAACTGTGGACCCGTTCCTCCAGCTCTGGCCATCTCAGCCGGTGATTAGTTTTCCTCATGGCTGCAGATGGTAATGTTTAATCCTTGGTTCATTTCCGTTGGAATTAATTAATATTTAATGCAAAAACACATCACGAAGAGTAAAAAAATACCCTGCATAGGTGGCTCCTGACTACAAGTTCAGAACCAGCAAAGCTATAAGAATAAAGTGTGACTTATAGTCTGGAAAATATGGTAATTGATTTTAAATTAAAATCAGATGTTTACATGATTTTTTTTCCCTTTGTGACATAAAATTAGGTTATTATTGTTCTATTTTTGGTCAGTTTGAATACTAAATTAATGAGACATCTTTATTACTTTCTTCAGATTCATAAGTTGACATAATCTTTATATTACTTAGCCTGTAAATATTTAATTTTGTTTAATGTTTTTGGTTGGGAATGTGAATATAAACCCCAGATGGTGGCTGTTTCCATTATTTAATAACACAAGTCCTCTTGGACTGAAGGCCACTCGGACAGGAAGAAGCCATTACTTTAAAAGGAACATAAAAAAGCTAAAATTGTCATTTGATCACCTTTGCTCCTATAAAAAGCAGACTAGACGTCAAACATAATTTACTATTTAACAGCTTTAAATACCTTTAATATTTTTATGTAATCTGTTTTGTTTTTTTTCTTTTACAGTTTTTGCAGACTATAAACTTGAAATCAACTTTCCTGGTTACCAGATATTTATTGCTACATGACGGATCTAGAGCCACCTTCTTTCTCACTAAAAGAAAAAAACTTTAACCCTAAACAAATGGAGTTTAAAGGTATAATTTGGGCTAAAGGCGGCACAGTTGCTGCGTCAAAGTAGTGGAAAGTTTGCAAAAACGTGTGATGCCTTCAGTTTATCAACTTCCTTATAACTGTAGCTTACTTAAATAGGTTAATATTTAAATATTATATTCTTGTTCATGTGACATGAGATGGCTTGTCTATTTTTCTTTCTGACCCACAGCAATGGCAGCGTTGAGCTGTTGCAGTGCTACAGTTTAGATCTTAAAATTGAGATCTAATTTTAAACTGTGTTCTGTATTCCAAAGAAGGTTTAATGCAGTTATTAAAATAGATCTAATTTTGACATTCTCCATTTAATGGGCTTCTGTTAAAATCGAATTAAGGGAATTAAAAATAGAAGCTAGTTTTATGCTTTGATTGCAGTTCTAACATCTTTTTTCATATTTAATCTGTAGGAAAAAATTACTAATTTAGGTATAAGCAGAAAAATTCATCCATCCATCCATTTCTTTACACCCTTGTCCCTTAGTGGGATCAGGAGGGGCTGGTGCCTATCTCCAGCTAACGTTCCGGGCGAGAGGCGGGGTCACCCTGGACAGGTCGCCAGTCTGTCGCAGGGCTAAGCAGAAAAAATTAACTCAAATTTTCAAGATTTGTTCTGCCAGTTGATTCTTCTCGAGTCACATCCCGAAGCTAAGATGTAACGACAGAAATCCCTGCAAGGTGTAAATAAAAGTTTACCCTGAGCATCTTGCCTGTGCGAGTCAAAACAAGACTTCAGTTCATGACTGCAGTTAGAAGTTGGACTGTAAACTCACCATTTTTGGTCAAATCTGTGTTTTCTTGCACCCGTTTACAGTCCACCACTTTTACCTTGACTGTAGATTTTAAACGAGCCTCTAATCAGCTTATGGGTTCAGATGAAAGGCTCAGTGGTGCATGCAGGGAAAGAATGCATGGCTTGTCTGAAATCCTGTCAACTAACTGATCATATGACACGTCTTTGCCTTCTTTGAACTTTTTCACCAGCAATTAAAGTGTTGCTAATAAAAATCTTGTACCCAGTAGATGAAACGAACTGGGTTTTTTACTGGCCATAATGTTTATAAAATTTGGACAATGAAATGCTTAGAAAGTGGATTTTTCCTGACAGAGGTTTTACTACATTTAGGCCAGATAGGTGGAATACTTATGAAGTAATGCAATGAAGCATCCTAATAATACGCCTTGTTTTAATGGAGTGGCATTAATGAGTCCTGGCCAAGAAAATTGCCATAGATCAGTGTAAAACATCAAGAGTAATTTCTTTCAGTAGTTCAGGCTAAATTTGGTGGTGATTTGCGTATTTTCCAGCAGCTAGAAGACCAAGACTGAAAGTAAAAGTGATAAAGGCTCAAGAAATCACAACATTAGTATTTTTGTTTTTATCCCAGGATTTCATATTAAAGTGGAAACTTTTCTGAGCTTTACATCATGATTTAATGTTACTGTCATCAAAAACATACCTGGAGTGTTGCTTTGGTTCTTTCAGGCATGTTTGAGAGATCCTTTAATCTCCATGGCAACCATTCAGCTGTGTAAAACGCCTGGATGGACCGAAGGTTTATCTCCTCCTCTTTTCTAGGTGAAGCTCCTCCTCAGAGGAGCTTCTGCCTCACGGAGCAGCCCTCTCCCTCTCAGCTCCTTCAGACTAGCCAGCAGCAATTAGCAAACACTTGGTGGAACTGCATATCTACTGAGCTCATAATACGAGCTACTTCTCAGAGTAACGCTGGTAATAATGTTTAAAGGGTTAATCAAGGAGCCATTTTGAGATGACCTCCTGAAGGTGGAGTTTCAGAAAGAGCAGGGTTTTTTTAAAGAGACAGAGGCCCAGTTTAAAGGCGTTAAATTAGGAAGTAAAATGTACTGAGTCATATATGATATATATATATATATATATATATATATATATATATATATAGCATTTTTATAACAACTGAACTCAACATAGTTACTTGATTATGCTATAAAATGGCACTAAGTGCCTGGAAGAAGTTTGTTTTTTTAGAGCTAAGATGAATTTGCTGTTTTCTAAATTTACGCACCATAAGTGAAAAGAGTTTACTTTTTGCCCATGATGTAGGTCCATAGGTATTGTGGCAACTATTTTCTGTTGTCATCAACAACCAAATGTTTATCTAAGAGGTGTGCATGCTTTATTTTACTTGGTGCACAGTGTTCTGGTCTGCAGTAAGTGGCTAACTGTAACACATTATGCGTTTTCAGTCTGCATGCTGATTAAAATCTATGAGCCTTGAAGCCCACACGCGATTTAGAGATGAGCAAGGAAACGTTGCATTAATCACTTCGTTTTGTTGCTGCAATAATTAACTGTGTTTCCTATCTGCTTCAATGTTTTCATAACGGTTTGCAACCCAAAAGTAAAGCGACACGCAAAAGGGATTTTCACCGAATCCTGTTGTAACGTTGTTCAATTTCACAACAACTCGGGTGAAGGGAGGCGGGTTGAATTGCAGGAAATGTGGCACAGAATTCAGTTTTCAACATCAGATTGTGCTTCACTGCTACTCAGCAGAACACGGCGTGTTTTTTATTGTTAGGAAAACTGACTAACTTCCTTCGGTTGAATGTCTGAAGCTTTTCTGATTGGATCAGTGCCGCTTTGATCAACTTTGCAGAATAAACACTTTCACTTGTAGGTCTTTAGAAGTTGCTAGAAGTTGTGTTGTTTCTTGCCTTTTTACTAAATCCTACTGTTGTGATGCATTATTTGTGTACTTCTAAATAAAATGCTGGCATAAATTGGTAAAGTTTTGGTCCAACAAAGCTGGATTTGGTTGTTACCTGAAGATGAGTAGCTTTATTTTTAACAAATCTGTCAATTTATTTTTCTTTTTTCTTATACAAAAATAAACTGACTTCACATCTGAGAACATGCCTAATTAGCCCATGAAAGGCCTAGATTTAACCAAAAAAATTTAAATATGATTTCTTAATTTCAGGATTTAACTCAAGCCAAATATCTTATTGCTTCAAGTCTGAATGTTAGTCTCTGTTTTTAAGCTTTAAAATGTCCTTGTACAGTAAGAAACAGGACTTTGGCTGAGTCAAATAACTTTTACAAGTCAATTACTTGTGTTTATTCTAAGCACTAAAAAGCAGACATTCTATTAAAATAGTTAAAATAATTTTGGGTCATAAGTTGGGCTTCACAGGTTTCAGTGTGAACTTAGGGCAGTAAAATATCCATGAATTAAAACAGATCTCTACTGTAAGTGACTTGAATCGTTTGTGGACGACCCTGGCAGTTTCATTTTTGAAAGATAAGTGACTCTTACATTTCGATGGTCTGGGCGAGTTAAGGGAGTTTCCATGCAAATATGAGCACAGGTCTGCATTCAGTCTTAATTTTGCTCATTTCAGGCTTCATCGTCTTGCTATTGGCAGCAAACTTCGATATACATTTTGGAGATTTTTCTGGTAAAATTTAGTTTTTGCTTTTTGTTCTCTGAAGGAAAAAAGTATCACATTTAAGATATAAATTATAACTTGATAAACTCTATTGTTAAAGAGTTTGTTTTAAAAGCCAGGAAGTAGTCAGTAAAGGTGATGTTTGCTCCATTTATTTGAATAAAAGACACAGAGGGGCATTTGTGTTACTGGTGACGGCATACTGGTACTCACTGTGGCATCATAAGCTGCCTTTTCCTTTTTAATCCCCCTTATTTCTTATAAATTTGCTCTTTTTTGCAACCAGTTGTTACTATAAAAGGGTGAACTTGTAGAGTGATGGTGACCTTTTAAACTTCTTAATTTACATAAACTTTATTACAAAAAGTATTTTGGGGCATACAGACTCAAAAAAATGCAATTTATTGAAGGAACAGCACCGTTGGAGTGCTAACTAAACCAAAACTGTACAAAAAACATATACATTTTGCATTTACAATAAAAAAAAAATATTTTTCTGAACTCAACAACTTTCTGCTTTTTACATGCTGATGTTGGAAGTATTTTATTTTTTTGCTTCCTTTGCTGCAAATAATCAAGCATACACTAAAGAAATGCCGTTATTGCATTTAGTCAATAAAATGTTTATTTTTCTGATTCAAAAAACAAATTTTATTTGTTTAATTTCATCTTGTAATGTTTTTCTAATATTGTATAAAAAGTCTTAAGGGGTCGAATAAAAAAATTCTGCAGAATGTGCCATTTTAAAAAAATCTGTTTAATAGTCAGAATAATCAAAATAATAAATTATTAAAGTAATCATTAGTTGCAGCCTTGGACTCCACCTGCATCATAAGTCAAGTCATACATTTCTTTGACTTTGTAATAATAACACCAACGATTTACTGTAGAATATTTGGTAGCAAAGTGGTGGGGAGCTTTATGTTGCCTTCAGGTTAGTTCAGGAATGGTTTGTAGAAAGAAAACTTATTGGTTTGGTTTCCACCAACATTCAGTCGCATGTCAGCCTTACATTTTCATGTGTATGCAAAGCAACAGCTGCAGTGGAGTTGAGCAACGTACTGCTGGACTGTAGGGTGGTGGAGATGTGTCTCTGGAAAGATGAATCATCCAAAACTAATCTGGGTTTGGCCGTTAGCAGCGCCTGCATTGTGTAAAGTTTGGTGGAGGGAGGATTACCTTGTGGGCTTGGCTCTTTGGTTGCATTGGAAGGAGTTTTTACTGCTGTGCTAAGCTGAGATATTTAGATAATTTATGCCCCCAACTTTGTGGGAATAGTTTGAGTTTGATCCTTTCCTTTTCCGACTTGACTGTGCTCCACTTCTCATTCATCAGTGTGTGACCCTCACATATGCTCTTCTTGAAGAATGCTCAGATATTTCCATAAGCGCATCTCTAAACCCTGTGGAGAGCCTTCCTGCCAGGGCTGGTGTAACTGGAAAGGCTGAACCCACTTCATATTAAGTCCTTTGGATTTAAAGGAGTGAGTATTTCTGCCAATGTAATGTCAGACTAATTATAATTATTCTGATTCCAACACTATAATACCCAGTTTATTGTAATATCTGAGAAATTGCCACAAGCAGAGCCGGGTGACTGATTTTACCATTCATTTTATTTTTGTTTTTTGAAGAATTAACTTTTGAAAAATTGGGATTTTATTTATTTCACCAATGAACTTGTTGGGTTTCCATCGTTCAGAGTGATGTCAGCGTTTGTATGGCGGCCATCTTGATTCACAAGATTCTGTTTATTTCGGTCCATTTTTATAATGGAATATTACAGCCAGGCTCAGATTGTTTATTTTATTTTTAGAATAAAGTCGTCATTTTATGAGAACATGAAAAATTCAAAATTCAAATGAGGAATGTTGAGCAAACTTTTATATACATTTTGGAGATTTTTCTGGTAAAATGTAGTCTTTTCTGTTAATATTATTATTGCTGTATTCTCACCCTGACGAACCGTTGTACAAAAACAGAATGGCTGAGTGAATTAAAAATCACTTTTTGAAAATATTTTATTCAGTTTCTTTTTTAGAAAAGAAAGTGAGCAAAATAAAAGATTAAAATCAGATTTGGTATGAAAAAAAATCAACTTTAAGCCATATTGGCATTAACCGCTGTTTATTCAGTGTTTTTACCCTTTGGTTGCGCTCTTTTCTCATGTTTCAGAAATTACGGACTCACCATGTCTGATGGGGAGTATGATTACCTCATCAAGTTCCTAGCGCTGGGTGACTCTGGTGTGGGAAAGACCAGCTTTCTGTACCAATACACAGATGGCAAGTTCAACAACAAGTTCATCACTACAGTGGGAATAGACTTCAGAGAACGGAGAGTGGTAAGAAATCATGATTTTGTGAAGATTTATACCATCATTCAGATTTTGGGCTCCACACCAGCATTTCTACATAACTGCCTGGTTTGGGGCTTAAATGCATTCCCATTATATTATGCAATACTTGTTTAGCACTTGACGATGTCGCTTCTGAAATATGACATATAATTAACAGCAGGCAACGCCCTCCTGAAGACTAAACACTTCAAACCATTGGCAAACAGCTGAGTCTGAGTCTGGTTTACAGTAGTCCTACTTTATAGGTGCTAACCTAAAACCCCTGAAGGAGATCTGGTTTTATCTGCATATACTTATTTGAAAAGCAATAATTGGCTTTTTGATCAGACTAAATCGATCTTTGTAGTTGTTAGGGTTGAAAGGATCAGTCATAATGATTTATGATTATTGATTAATTGTTCATTTGAGGATTCAGACTCCAAAAAAAGACAATTTGCTGAAAGAACAACACAGTTAGAGCAGTAATTACCCCAAAACTGTTAAAAAAATATGATTTACATTTAAGATGATTAAATGAAACCTTTGTGTGTAAATATGTTTTACGCAGAACAAATTAAGTGGCAAAGTTTTAGCTTCACTTTGTTCAAATTCTGTAAAGGAAATCTCATATTGAGCACCTTTTTTATCCCATTATTTATCAGTTAGTATAAAAAATGACCAACAAATCAGACCTACACTGTATTAAGTCCAGCAGAAAGGCCTGAGCTTCTCGTGTTGATCTGAGAAGTACTTTTTAGCTGCAGATGAATCCTTTGCTACAAATGATCAAGCACTCACTACAGCAATGCTATTTTGTTGCATTTTAGTCAATAAAATGTTTGTTTTTATTATTTAAAATTTTATATTTATTTTTTTCATATATCTATGTAATGTCTAATATTGCATAAAGGCTTATGTTGCTAAATGAAAAATCTGCAAAATGAGCAAACAAAAACATTCTGGAGTCAAGGTTCACCTTCCAGTCCATCTCCATCCAACCTTACTGAGCTCAAGTCGTGTTGCAAAGAAAAACAAAAGAAATTTCCATTTCCAGATTTGCGAAGTTAGTAGAAACAGACCCAAAAAGTCAGATACTTTATTAATTCACAGCTAAACTTTTGGTACATTCTCCTGGCTGCCATCAACAATCTGTGGCAGATAAATTCTATTTTATTTTATTTTGTTACCAATCTGATACACTTCATTCCGGTTTTGGAGTTTTCTTCTACAGATTTATGAAATATTAAATGTTTGACCTGGTGTGTTTCCATCAGATCTACAATTCAACAGGTCCAGATGGAACAACAGGCAGAGGACAGAAGATCCACCTGCAGCTGTGGGACACAGCAGGACAAGAGAGGTACAGCAGTCACCTTATGGCTCCTGTTTCTGAATTTAATCCTGACTGACATAATCTATTTCCACTGACGGTTTCTTCAGGTTCCGAAGTTTGACGACGGCTTTTTTCCGGGATGCGATGGGTTTCCTGCTCCTGTTTGATCTCACGAATGAACAAAGTTTCCTGAACGTCAGAAACTGGATGAGTGAGTCCTGAAGGGTTGAATGCTACTGAGGCATAACCGATACACATTTACATTTGGCATCATTATTACATCCGATTTATCTGGGTGATGCTACGAAGGCATAACCGATACACATTTACATTTGGTATCATTATTACATCCGATTTATCTGGGTGAACAGACAGTAATAACAAGAACAAACTCTGTGCAGCTCCTACAGTTCCAGCACATTGAATATAATTTATTGCTCTTGTTAAAGCTTCCTGGCTGGATGTTTCCCACAGGTCAGCTACAGATTCATGCGTACTGTGAAAATCCAGATGTGGTTCTGTGTGGCAACAAATGTGACCTGAGTGACCAGAGAGCTGTGACCCAAAACCAGGCCCGGGAACTGGCCGAGAAGTACGGGTACGTCCGCCTGGTTTCTGCTCCATCTGTGCACAAACCTCTCCCTCAAAAGTTTGTCAAGAAGGCAGTGGCTGCGTTGTTGACCCAGCTCTGCTCTGCAGACTGAGAGACGCAGCTGGTCCTCCTCGAAAAGCAAATATTTGCTTACATGTGTAAGATATCCTGGTCTCACGCCATTTGACACACCTTTACTGAAGTTCACCAAGCAGTAGTTCATAAATTATGTGAAGTTGCCACAAACTGAGGTGTTTTAAGTAAACGGATAATTAACTTTGATGCGATCTTTACTGAAAGGGAAAAACTTTTAAGCTTGACTCTTAAATGAGTGATGAGTAATTTATTTAAAAATGCTTAAAGAAACTTAAATATTCCTTGATTATCATAATTATAATTTGATTTACAAATACTAGAGCTCCATAATTTAAAAATCCCATTAAAAAGTATTTATGTTCTCTTTTTAGTTTATTTTTTTACATGTTTGCACTTAGCAACCACAAACTTCAATATATTTCATTGGGATTTATGTGACAGTAACAATTAACTTGAATACATGTAGGCCTGTTGCAACAACCAATCAACTGCATGATAAATTAAAAATAACTCAATCATTTTTATTCTGTTATTTTTTAAGGGCAAATTTGTTTCCCAAGACTTCATGGTTCATTTTTTTCATGGTGCAAGTAATTTTTTTCTCACAGTTTTATTTGTTTTTTGTTGTCCATGTTTTATTTTGGATATTTAAAGTTTTCTTTATAAAATTAAATTATTGGTTTTTAAAGGGGTGACTTACATTAATCTGCCACAGTCTCAAAACAATTACAATAATTTCTGGGACAATTTATTGTTCATCAAAATTTCCCATGACAGACCTAAATACAAGGTTTTTCATGATAATTTTTTGCTGATAAAACCTCTGATAGCTGCCATGCGTTTTAATTTGGCACTCTTTACTCTAATACACCTATAAAATGGAGTGTAACCAGTTGTCATTGGAAGTCTCCTAATCAGCAAACAGATTCCACGTGGGAGTAATTTAACCTCATTATAAACACAGCTGTTCTGTGAAAGCCTCAGACGTTTGTTGACATTAGTGAACAAATGGCATCACAAAGACCAAAGATCACACAACAGGTTGAGGTCACCCAAAAGATCAGGGATGCATTCACATCGGATCCGGAGACTAAAAGTAGCTCCCAGTGAATTTCTGGAATCCTGAGATTTTTCTCCGACTTTTACATCAGTAAAATAAAAGTTATTTGCAAAGCACCACAGGCGTTTTATGCAAAATCCACATTTTTCCATGTTTTTGGATCCATTTGGGTCTTAATTACTTGTAAAAACAAACCAAGTGCTTAGGGAAAAAACAAAAAACAAAAAAACACCTGAGGGTTTTTTGTAATAAGTTGCTTTTTGGTGTCTGGAAAATGAGCCGTTTCAAAAACCTCCTAACTGTTGAGTCACATTCAACAGGCATTGCACCGTTACCTAGCAACCCCAGCCACGCCCAGCCACGTTACCTAGCAACGTAACGGAACTTGAGAACATTTGGTCGGCTGGTTTAACTGCTCTATGCGCTGCATAATGGCTGGCAGAAAAGACTAGTGTTTTGTTTTAGACTTACCATCCAGAAACCACTTGCTGTATGTTGTTTGTGCTGGAGGCGATGCTGTGGGTAGATCCGTCACAATAACAAATGCTGCTGGACCATAAATTGTCCCAGAAGTTATTGCGATAAACATCAATGTTGTTGTTTTGACATTATTTTCAAGTAATGTAACGGTAATGGCATAATAATACAAGAACACATTCTCAAAAATCAATAAACTTTAAATTCTACTAAACATTTAACTCTGAAACTGGAAGCCATAATAAATATCCAAAGTAAATAAACAAAACAACTAATAAAATGAATTATGACGTCTCTGTAAACAAAAACAATCCTTCTAAAAAAAAAAGTGCTAATTGAGATAAAAACACCAGACTGAAGACTTTTCTCATCTAGTTTGTGGTAGAAAGAGAAAAGCAATAAATCATGGAAGTGGAAATTATTGAGCTCATTTTAATTTATCATTAGGATTAATTGATTTATTGCGACAGGCCTAGCTGTGGGAATATTTTTGAACAAGGAAGCCACAACGTATTGAGTCACAGCAGGGGAATAAAAATGCATGCAATGCAATTCTGATGCATCCATTTAATGACAACTACGCTCTATTCTGTTGGTCTGTCGCATAGAAACTCTACGAAATGATACTTTAACCCTTGGTTCAGTCTTCCTGTTGATGAAAAGTTTTTAATAATGTACTAAAAACATATATTTTATTTCTGACAAATGACTGTAGACCTTATAATAACCGTTAAACCTGGATTCTTTTAAGATGCTTAACTAATTAACAAAATGGCATGGTTGCATTACCTGAGTAAAAACCATTGCACCTCTCTACAGAATCCCATACTTTGAGACCAGTGCTGCAAGCGGGCAGAATGTCAGCGAGGCCGTCGACGTTCTGCTGGATCTGATCATGAAGAGGATGGAAAGGTGCGTCGACAAGTCCTGGATCCCGGACGGGACCGTGCGGCCCAACGGAGCCGCCAACCCGGATCTCTCTGAGGGGTCCGATAGAGGCAAATGTGCATGTTAGAAGGATTATTTTTTTGTTTTTGTTGTTGTTGTTGCACATCTTTTTCATTATAAATCAGGTGGGGGAGAAAAGGAAGATTTCCAAGTAAAACAAAGTGGGAGTTTTATTACATTTTGTGTTGAGTAAAACTTTAACACCAACATTATCCAACCACTTTTACCCACAATCCAGAGTGTTACATGTTCACCATCACTGACACGCTGAGTCAGCAGTAGTCAGTGTACCTTTTCCTCAATACATCAATCTTACTATTGAGTGTGGGGTATTTATTTTCCTTTGTAACTCCTACTGTACATCTCCAGTTTCCATATTAAGTTAGAGAAACGAATCCTAGATTCAGATAGTTAAAGAACACTGAGCCTATATGTTACTTGTGCTGATATGTTGTCAGGACTCCTCAACTGCTGTACAGCGAAAAAATGCAATGAATGTACTTCAGGTCACCGATTATGTGTCACTGATGCTTCACTGAGTGCCTTGTTGATCACTGCAGTCTCACTAGTGCCACTGCCAGAGAACATGTAGCTCTTATTGTCTTCCAGCGTTTGCTTGGTGGACAGTCGACATGGTTATTTAGTCTGAACTTTGATATAAGTGCAGGTTTTGCCAAAAGTTAGAAAAACGACTTTGTAATATTTAGATAATCTAAACAAGTTATTTAATAAAACTATAGGAAACCAGAATTCAAGAAATATTTTTGCCAACATTATTTTTTTTCTGCATAAAATACTAGCTTATAGGCTCTCTTTATTTGATTTAATTCAGTTCTGTGCAAAAAATTTGTGACAAATTATGTTGAAATGTAATATAAAATGGTGAAATTGGGATTAATTGAGCACTAAAATAAAAGTATTGTACCCAGGATCCAGTTTGGAGATCAGTGGTCTTCACTGGTTTATTAGGCCTGTACTGCAAACTATTTCTACATAATGTCATTATGCTTTTATTTTGAAAGTCTGTTTGGCTTCATCAGCTGAAGTCTTCAAATCCAACATTTTTAGTCTCCAGAAATTCATTTGTGTTATTTAATCCGAAATGACAAATTCAAGATTTAGTTTGAGATTAAACTTGCATAATTATAGCCGTTAAGCAAAAAACAATATATTTAATTAATGTCCCTGTTATTTCACAATATATTACAAAAGTATGTTGTCCATTGGTGCAAAACAAAAGGAGATCTGAGGACATAAAAATGCTTAAGAAGTAAATTAAAGATAATTAAATGGTTGATATAGGATATAAATAAGTGGTTAGGTGTGGCTGTTTTTCTTGGTGGTGATATGATGCTTTTCTGAAATTCATTATTATTCTAGATAGTCCTGGTAGAGCGCATCTGCCACGTGCCAAATCAGAGTTTTTCCTAATAAAATCTATTTTGCCGCTATATTAAGTCTGTATTTTCTGGGTTGCTTGTTTCTTGAAACCCAATAAGCTGAGCTTGTTCTGTTGGCACGTTTTATAAATGAGCCCATCAGAACATCACTGCATGATTTCTAAAGACCTTCTGCATGTTGAACTTTTGTTATTCAACAAATCTCATAAAACACTGGAATGATGTCTTTTATAGTTTCCCCACACACACTTTACATATGTTACACTTTATTTAGTATGTCTAAAAGTGTTTTTAGACTATTATATAATCTTCTTTCTGTGCACAGATTTAAATATTTGAATGTTTTTCCTCCATTAGTGGGTTTGATCTTATTAGGATACATCATGCTGTCACATGTGCCATGCTTTCATATTAAAATGTGTATATTAAGACTGAAATAAACATTTGTATTTATGTAAAATTGTGACTCATTTCTTTATTTAATGTGCTCAGTTTTAAGACAGGGATGTAATGAGACAAAATTACATCCCTCCATGAATAGGTCACATGTTTGAGAAGAACATGCAAACTTTACATTTTAAGTCCCTAATTGAGATTAGAACTAGCTGCAGTGTAATAAATAATGCATAAATATTACTGTAAACTACTTGGTCAATTCAGGTAATATCTAAAGTGCTGTGTCTTACTTTAAACAAAAGAAAGAAAGGATGCAACATTTTATGAATTGTGGAGTGGCCATTTTAATCCAGAAGAACATTTGAGGAAAAACAAAAATAATGCAGAGGAACTACAGAAGTTGGACAACTTTTTGCAACCCTGATGTGATGTTCTTAATGGAAATGGTTGTAAAACTAAACATTAAGTTATTCACAGGAAAGATACATTTTCAAGCATTTTTCAGTTTTTAAGTACATGTTTTTTAATAGGCAAATACCACCTTTCACCATTTTCTGCATAGAGAAATACAATGATGGAAAAATACTTAATGTTTTGATCTGTAATTGAAAATTTTTCTAATATGAAAGTTAAATTTGCAAGTTTGAGACTGACCCTGTTTTGTATTATATTTTAAATATAAAACTTGTATTGTTTAGAATGTTTTAATTAGATTCACACATTTCAGAACAACATTATGTGGTAATAAATAACGACTGTGGACAGATAGCCCAGGATAATACAACCGGAGCGGGAACATTATGAGTTTTAACCGTTGTGAGCTGCAGCTGAAGCACGCCTGTATCTCCAGTACAGCCCGGCAGGGGGCGGCATATCTGCTCCACCATTGACTTGCTGCACTATTTGATCCCGAGAAGAAGAATTCCAAGCGAACCCAAACACTGCGGTGGAGTTGAGTTTAAAAGGTATCTGAAATGTTCCTGAAATGCTTAATACAATATTTATGAGACAGTTTTAGTAAGTCGTACGTAGATATAATGTGTTAGAAGTAAAGCTCGGTAGTGAGCTGAAGTTACAAGCGTATTTATTGCTGCAATTTATGTCTTTCTCATTGTTAGCCTAGCTGAAGTTACAAGGTAAAAAGAAAATAGAGGAACTTTGAAATAAATTAATTTAAAACACACAGATTTTGGTTTTAGTGTGTTTTATATCTGTAAAATGGTACTTGTTTTATTTATCATATAGTAAAACGGTGAGTATTGTTACTACGGCCAAATATTATCACATTATGTAATCCGAATATTAACTAATAAGGTGGACTTGTTTTCCAAGTAAAATGTAACCTGTGAGTAGAGCTTCAATATCAAATATGATTTTAAAAGCAAAATTATCCTAAAACATACAAATGTGCTGTTGTAGTCTCCTTGAGAATATTATTCCTTTGTAACTATTTTACAAGGACAATCTTAGAAGTTGTTTGGCGATGATACAGCAAACAACTTCTAAGATTTTAAAAAATCTGGGTGCACAAGTTTAAATTTAACCCTAATTTTCTCTAATCCACATTTAAAACTATCCTTACAGACTCAGTTATACATATGTAATCCCTGAATGTTTACAGGTTGTTGTATAAGCAAGTTTTATTAAAGTTAATCAGTTTCATATTTGGAAACCAGATTGGATGTGTTCAGCTCCCAAACTTGTTGGAACACCCAAACGTATCAAAGTTTCACTCATTTGACCCAAACTGTTCCCTTTAATGAAAACAAATTCATCAGGATTTTCATAAATCATCGCAATTCAGCTGGATTATAAACTGGGAGATACTGGAACACCGGGGCCCACGCTTACTCATGAATTAAATCCAAGTACCTAAAACATAAATCTAAAACCTGGTTTGAGATTCCTGTTGTCAAATTTGATTAAAACTTTCATTGGGAAACTAACTTTTATCTTAAAAAATAATTTGAATTTTTAAAAATCGTAAGAAAAACATTTATGTAGATGAAAAGATTTGAGTCTGATATTCATTCAGTGAGGAACCACATTTTGTACAATAACATTTTTTATCTGTAAAGTTAATTCCTGCATGAATATTTAGTTGGCTTACTGATGACCTCTGTGTTTGCCCTTCCAGGATGCCTTTCCATTTTTGCCCACAATGTGGGATGAAGCTACAGCCTGATTTCAGATTCTGCCCATCGTGTGGAGACAAACTTCCCAGCTCTCCTGATGAAGCTGGACTCAAGATTTCAGCTGTTTCTTTAAAGGACGAAACAAAAACAACTGAAACTAACTCAAGCCCTCCTCCGACTTTGACCTGTGAGCCAACAGTTGTTTGCAAAACCCGTCAGTGTTGTCTGTAAATGTAAGTTTTTAGGATTGTAAATGTGTTCATTCTGCAGCCCCGGGCCGTAAAACTCCATCTCCACTTTCACCTCGATCTTCTCTGAGAAGGACCCGTAAAACCCTGGAGCAGGAAACTCCTGCCAAACCCGCAGAGCCTTCATCATCTCCAGTCAAAAATGACAAGACTAAAGGTAAAAAAATATATAGAAAAATGGTAAGAAATGAAAGAGAAATTATAGTTTTAGCTGCACTTTCTGACCAGGAGGAGGAGAGAGTGAGAGTTTGTGGTCCTGAACCTGAACATTCATGGTTTGTTTTAGCAGTTCAGGGTGTTGGGAGTGAAACATCTGATAAAAAGAAGCAAATTGGCACAGTCAAAGCTAAACCAGAGGCAATACCAACCTCAGAAGCCGGATCACCTCCTGCTGTGAAATCTCCTCGACAGGGTGAGCTAAAAAAAAAAAAAGTCTGCTTAATTTATCTATTTATACACAGAGTACAGTTAAATATGTTAATTATTTATCACATTACTACCTCGAATTTCAGAAGCACAGAATTTTAAAGTGAAAGGAAAATTATGGCTTTCAAAATGTAAAATAGAAAAATTGTGATGTGCCTGGTCGTTAAAACCCCTTTACTTTTATAGCCCTAAATAAAATCCAGTGACATCAGCTGCTTTTTAAAGAGACATCATGTGTGTAATTTAAAATTATTATAAATCCAGCTGTCATTAGTGGACAATCAGCACTTAATGGAGCTCTATGAACTCAGTAGACAGGTAAGGGACAAAGTAGTGGAGAAGTTTAAAGCAGAGTTGCGTTATAAAGCACAAGTGGATAAAATAAGTTTGCACAATTACAATGCCATTGCTGCAGTAAAATGTAAACTCTGAGATATTAATGGAGATACATCAGACTGCTTGTAAATGTTTATGAAAAATAGGTCACAGTTATTCTCTCTTGTGCGTTGCTCCATCACATAAAATCTCCACATTAAACTTTAAACTTTGTGGCTATAAAATAACAAATAAAACTGTGCAGTGTTGCAGATGGTTAATAGAACGTTCAAATTTTCTTCATTTTTCCAGTCAGGGGAAAAGGGAAACTTTCGAGCCCCGTTAAAGATGAAGCAGCAGCAGCAGTGGGAAGGATCGCATCTGATGAAACGGCAACAGAGGAATCAAAGACGGAGCGCTCTGTTTCCTTCAAGTTTCTATCGAAGAGTAAGCTGCACTTATTCACTTAATTACTTATTCACTTATTCCTTCCAAGCTTTATAATTATTCATGTTTTATGTACATCTATAAACAGCAGTAACAGGAGGGTGGAGCAAATCAAAGAAGGCGAAGCACGCGTCCTCGCCGGAGCCGCTGCCGGAAGGGGAGCAGCTTACCGATCAGTTGGGCAAGACGTGGAAACTGATCAAGCTGATTGATCAGAACATGATAGAACTCCTGTACGAAGGTGAAATAATGTGATGTTAAAGAAAAAGGTATCAGTAGTTGAATAGTGTCTTTTTTTGCAGCCACATTTGTTGCCTTCCTTTGTAAAGATTTATACAAAACCTTAGAGTAAATTAATCTTCTATTGGAGTTGAATAATTTCAAATTCTCAAATCTAAAAAAGCAATCCAGCTTTTACTTTGAGTACATCTATTTAGTGCATTAGGGAATTGTTATGTTTGACAGAATTAATGTTTCTCTTCAGCTCATTGTGCTACTATTTATACAGGAGAGATGGCAACCTGTCCATTGAACCATTTTTTCCTCCGCTATTTTATTTTTATGTAAAATTATTTCAAAGAGTTTGTAATGTCATGTGGATAAGCAGTTTCTACAGATCACCAATCCAGTTAAACAAACTTCATACCTTTATGTAAGATGCCATTCGGTCAGATACTGTAGATTAGTTTATAGTGGAAATAAGTTACATTAATAAGTTGGTAGTTAAGTTCAGAGTTTGCAAATTGTTTGACTAAATTCATGCTAAGAATGGCTAAAAAATGTTTTGGTTTGAAATTTGATCAGCGTGTGAGATTTGTGTTACAAACGATCTTCTTCACGTTGTATTTGCAGAAATATGGCAGAGTGAGCGCTCTTAACAGCAAACTATCTGTGACGTATATTTCTCCGGTAACCATGGCAACAAGAATTTGGGCAGTTAAGGAGAAAGTAAACGGCTCATGATTGATGTACTCACGTACGCTCTCTGTCTTCGAAAACTTTCGTCTTTTTTCACAAAATCCATTCATAAAAGATCTTAAATTAATAAAAGTAAACTTCTTGTGGAGACCTTTAGTTGTTCGCTGGTTGTCCAGCTACACATTGTCACGTGTTGTAACTCCTAAACAACCTGTTAGAATGTCCAATCGTTGCTATGGAGACTCTGGTAAATCACTTATTGTTTCAGACTTTAGTCAAAACTTATTGGCATTGAAAAACTTTATTCAAATTTTAACCTTTGGCATGTATTGGTATTTAATAAAAATGCAGTTAATTATGATTAATTAGTTACAGCTTCTAATTAATTTAATTCATCTTTTTAGTCTGGTCCAGACTAAAAATCTGGATGTCGCCATTAAATGTGTCCATGTCTATAAAGACCGACAGTTGGACATTTAAGACAATATTTAATTAATAAAAGGAAAGAATTTCCAGATAAACTACTTTTATTAGAGTTTGATTAATGTCACATATTTAAGTTGATTATTTTAATTCCCTGTTTTTATGTGCAGCCTTTATAGCAAACTAATAGCTTTGTAGCTAGTTTAGAACTGAATATATTTATAATTGTCTGATTCCTCATCACACACTGTTAAAGCATTTAATTGTTCTGTTAAATGTAATTATTGAAGTTCTTCGACACTAGCACTAGCTTCTTAATCTCCAGTTGATTCTGTATGAAAACAAACATCTGGAGCTTGACATCAGTCCCATTCAGTAATATTTCTTTGTACTTTTCAGTGGCTCAACCCAATTCAGAAGAAGCCGATCATATCCTCAAACTGGTCAGTGGTTTTCTGAGTCCTCTATTCATAAATTCATTAAAATTTTAACACACTGTGATTTCAATTGCACATCTAGTGAAGCTTTTTTAATGTTAATTTTACAGTGCAGAATCAATGTAATCAAACTCATTTTCTAAATTTTAGGGAGCTAAAGATGGGAGAATCTTCAATGAGCAGAACTTCCTGCAAAGAGCTGCTAAATCTGCATCAGGTAGGAGCTTATTATGGGTTGATAGCAGACTTACTGTGTTGCCACTGAGGTTTCTGCCTGTTTGGATTGTATTACAGCAGACTCATGCTTCAATATGATTTGTAAACCTTAAACAAATCTGTCATTAGCTTTCATGTTCATGTGTGATCAGGTCCTAAACAGAGTGCTAGAGGTGACATGTTGCGTGATGATCCTTGTTTTAAGACTTGTTTTGTCTGTAGTGGAAAAGTGGATCAAGCAGAACAAACTGGATTTTCTGGGGATCCCCACCTGTGTTGGTTTTGGTCTTCATGCAGACCTGTACAGGTGTGAATTCAGTCTCCATTTCCCCCTTTTGTCACGGCGTTTTACACTGAATCACATATTTCTAATTTTAAATTGTAGGTTTCTGATTTTTCCCGACATGGGCAGCTCCCTCCAATCCATCTTAGAGGAAGAAAACGAGCTTCTCTCTGAGAAGGCCGTTCTCCAGCTCGCCTGTAGGATAGTGAGTGTCATCCGGTTGGGTAGAAGCTGCCTTTATGCACTCAGGAAAACATTTTTTTTTGTAAAATGTGACATGTCTGCTCCTTTCAGCTTGATGTGCTGGAGTTCATCCATTCAAAAGAGTACGTTCATGCTGACATCAACGCAGAGAACATCTACGTCAAGCCTGGGCAGAAATCACAGGTGAAACAAAGCGTCTCAGTGGGAAACTTTAGCCTGTGAAGCCTCTGAGGAATAAAACCAAACAAATACAAGTAAAAAAAAAAACCCCAGAAGAAACTAGAAAAATTGGCATTTCCTGCAAAAATGCAATATTTACTGAATACAAAATAGTTTTGTAGCAAAAAGTATACACAAAAAAGTGGAGGCACTGAGGAGCCTGAATTCCTAAACCATTCAAACTAATAAAACTAAAAGGCTTAGAGATTCATCCATTTTTGTGGCTTTTTTCTGATTTCTGTTTTGTGTTTGTAAATTGTGAATCAGGTCTGTTTTAAAGTTTATATATACTAATGATCATCATCATAATAGTCAAGTTATAATAATAAATAATAGTGATAATTATGTATTTTATTTGTTTAGGGCTTTTCTAAGCACTTGGTCACTTTGCTGGAACAAACAAAATACTATCATACAAAATTACAAAAGAATGTTAAATACATAGCATGTTAAAAATTAGAATTTATGTATCTATATGACAATAATATAAATGTATATATAACCATTTTACAATATTATAGATGTGAAGTTTGTCTAAATTGTTCTATTTATTCTTCAAATTAATTTTGTTTAGGCAAAAACTTTTTTTTTTTCCAGAGTTTTGTTAGTGGACCATTTTCCTGTCCACTAACTGTGTGTGTGTGTGTGTGTGTGTGTGTGTGGGCAGGTGTACCTGGGAGGATACTGCCATGCCTTCAGGTACTGTCCAGGAGGCCAGCATGTGGAATACCGCGAATCCAGCAGAATGCCACATGAGGGCGCCATGGAGTTCATCAGCCTGGACACACACAAAGGAGCAGGTGTGTGTTTTTTTATTTTTTACAAAATACTGGTACTGTCCAACTTTATTCCACATTACCTGAAGTTGGGTCTTCTCTTCTTCCTTCCATTCTGTGATTGTGTCCTTTTCCCCCATGTCTTTTCTTTCTTATTTTTTCCTTCTCCCTTTTTTTCCTTCTTTCCCTCCTTGTTTTTTTCCCTCATGTCCTCTCCCATTTTCTGCCACTTTTCCTTCATTATTTATTTTCTTTCAAGCCATTTCTGTTTGCTTGTTTCCTTATATTATTCCTTCTTTAATCCTTCCTTCCTTGTGTATTCCTTTCCTTTATAACTGGATTATTTCCTTGTGTCAACCTTTCTTTATTTCCTGTATTCCTTCCTTGTCTTTCTCCCCCAGTGTCTGTCCTTCCTTCCTACTTCTGTCCTACTTCTTTGCATCCTTCTTCCTTTATTTCCTGTGGCTTTCCTCCTTTATTTTCTTCCCTTCTTGTTTCATTTTGGTCTTATTTCCTTCGTTCCTTTTTGTGTCTGTCCATCTTTATGCCCTGCTAAGTGGTTCATTGCCAGCATGTCCAAGATGTCACAAAGGACCACATCCTGTCAGCCATTAGAAAGATTTAAAAGTATTTTTGTATTGCTAAATGGTACTACACACTTTCACAATTAACATAAAAACAAAATATAAATCCACAAATTTCTTCCTCATAACATGCCAGAAGTGCCATAACTGAAACCACTTGAAAAGCTAATTTATAATAGAGGTGGGTTGAAGAAGAGATGTAGTGCAAGCTAACAAGTCTCCACAGAGGTGATCTTAAATCTTTTTCTCAGAGTTGGTAATGCTTTTGGGGTTAAAAAAAATGTTTTCACCTGAAACATTTTAAATAAAATTACAATCAGAAGCTGGTTTGTTTAAATCCTGTTTGAAAGTTGTCGTTATTTTAACTACTGGAGTATTAATGCCACATTGTGAGATTTATTTTCCTTCCTCCAGATCTCCACCCACTCCCCATCTGGTCATTTGGCAAACATAATCATAGATGTGATTTTCCTCTTGCTAATATAATTGTGATGCTGTGCAGACTCTTTAATGCAACAATCAATGAACAGGCGGGTTTCTGAGGATGAGCAACGTTGTGTTTTTTTTCTTCCATGAAAGGAGGTAAAGTATGAACATTGGTGTGTTTCAGCCCCGTCTCGTCGCAGTGACCTGCAGTCTCTGGGTTACTGCATGTTGCTGTGGCACACGGGAACGCTGCCGTGGTCTGAACTCCACCATCCGAAGCTGGTGACGGCTGAGAAACAGAGGTAAAGACAGAAAAGACCCAAAAACTTCCGTCCTACCTTTAGTTAATTACAAGAAATATTAAAAACTTTTGACATATTTTCTGCCAGGTATATGAAAGACGTGAGAGCCCTGCTGAGAGACTGCTTTGGGAAGAGGGAAGTTTCAGGTAAACCGAAAATTAATCGACACCCAAGTTTTTGACAATGACCGACGCCATTTTGCCCATGGCGATATTTTCGGTGTTTCAAAAAACATGGAAAGAAAAATAAGCGTTTTTATAATTTTTTGGATACATAAAGGTTGCTGATGCTCATGTCCCTTTAAGACACTACGCTACATGTACAGTCTGTAGTCACATGGTCCCATCCCGTCCAATCAGTGTCAAGAAGCGAAAAAAACGGTGAAGTTGAGAAAATGGAGGAAATTTCAAACGTAAAAGCATCTAAAAGCATCGCTGGCTGCTTCTACATTTGAGGAGAAATAAGAAATGCGCCATCAATCGTTTGGCAACATTTTGAAGCTCATGCTTGTTATCAATTTATCATTATCGAGGTGAAGTGATCAATATATGATATTGATTTTAGGCTACATCTACAACAGGCCATTGCAAATAAAAAAAAATTAGTTATTTTCCAAGAAAAGCTTAAATATTTGGGGGGGGGGTTATTTTTTATTTATTTATTACAAATTCTAGAACAAAAGTAAATTTCTGTTTGAAAAATTTCAAATTTATTTGAAAAAAATAAAAATCCTATATTTTCCAGAAAAACTTTGTAAATTTGCGAATTTAAAAGTTGAAATATTTCAACTTTTGAAACTAAGAAATGTTTGGGATATTTTTTCCCCCCAACATTTCTGAGATTAATTTCCAAATGTTTTTTTTCTAACAAATTTTCATAACCAGAAATTATTTGGGTTTTTTTCTAGGAAAGTTCTGAGATTAATCTAAAACTTTCAGTTTCTTGGTGTAAATGAATTTTTTTTCCATCTACAACGGCCTCAAAATGCTGTCGCATCAGCCACACTTGTTTTTTTCTGACCAGATGTGATGGCCTGCTGCTTGTTTATACCTGTTTGTTTTTTGTGTAGGTGCATTTCAGAGCTTCCTGACAGCAGTGATGTCTCTGCAGTACACAGAGGAACCAAACTACTCCAAGCTGAAGTCTGAACTCAGTGCTGCCCTGCAGCAGCTGGGCGGCTCGGTGGAGCAGCCTCTCAGTTTACCCATATGTAAGTAACTCCACCTGCAGCCCAGACTGAAAACGCCACCACAATGTCAGGAATCTCTGTAGTTATTTAGATTAACACCCACAGCAAGGAGCTTTTTTATCTAGTAGACCAACGTTAAGTAGTGCATGACTGCAAAGTGGAAGGCTACATGATGGTGCTTGATTTTTTTTACCTTTTGTTTTATAAATATTGTATTCTGTGAACACATCAGCATCAGATTGTTATCAGTAGCAGTCTGTGTGCTGCTACTGATAACAATCTCATGCTTATGCATTTATTATGACTTAAATTTTTTTCTTAGCCTGGCCTTAATACTTCATTGTATTTTTTGGCCTTTAAGCAACTAATTACAACTATCTTTTCAGAAAGATGCAGGAGACTCTTTTAACTCAATAATTCCTTAATATTGATTAAAAAAAGAACTAGTTCCAGCAAACAGATTATTTCACTTTTTTTTCCAAGGGAAATAATCTGCCCATGGAATTAATATTTTTCAGAGATTATTGTCTTAAGACAGTATACTGTAACTCGCAGAAATGTAAGATATTTGCAGTAGAAACTAGACCAAAACACTTTGTAAGATTTTGTGTTTTTGCAGTGTAGGATCTACCACTTTGTAATTAAATATCAGTAAAAGTCAAATTGTTCTATGAAGGAGTCAAACCAGCAAAGAAAATAGTCAAATGCTTATCATATGATAGAAATTAGACTTCTCACTTTCAGGTTAAAATTATCAACAATTTCTCTATTGTGCTGTTTATTTAATTGCTGCGTTATAGAAGATAATTTCTGGGGATTTGATGAAATAGTTATTTTAATCTGTCAGATGTTTTTACAATAAACAAATTGATTATTCAAAATTCTAAAAATGTAAATAAATGGCCTGTCAGATTTGTGCTTTCATTAATGACATATTTAAAGCAGTTTTGTAGAAGTAAACGCATTGAATCTTTTTTTTTTTATCTCTTTCTTTCAGAGAATCCAGACTTTGGAGGAAACCTCATTGTTGGTTTTAATAGCTGAATTTTTATCTGTGATAGTTTTCGATGCACTGAATCCTGAACAGTTCAAAGTTTTTGGTCAGCATTTCAAGCAGTAACCATTAGTGTGAGGTTTCTAACATAACCTGAACTGGTTTTAAATTCAGGAAGCTGCTGACACTGCTGGTTTAATGTGACGCCGCTCTATTGAAACTTCATCAGGTTGGGGAACTTTTGCTTTGCTTTTTGTGAGTTTTGTTTGTATTTTTTTTTTACTTCTGAGTCTTTCTGAATGTGAATAAAGGATAAGGTTTACTGTTTTCTTTACAACAACATCTAGTAGTAAGTTAAAATAGATGATTTTAAACCAAATAAACAGAATTTCTTGTTTAAAATATTTGTTGTTCACTATGTTGCACATTTGATGGATACTTTATATTCTTGTATTTAAAATGTTTCCCTCTTACAGGTATGTTTGTTTTGACTTTGTCACTTCTGCAGTAACTTCTATTTAGAGCTGCTCACCTCCAGCCCAGATCCCGTCAGCAGCGGCTCTAACCCGCCTGGTAGAAACGTTAAGGAGAAGCAGAGCGAACAGTCACCAGGTGGTACCAGGTGGTACCAGGCTTTGAGCTGCGTTGCGACTCGTGGTGACAGTCGCACTACCGTGTCTTATATCAGGATATCAGATATAAAGACAGAAATCCTTTCTGTCGGTGGACCGACTCGGACTGCCTGTAGCGAACCGGGCATTTAGCAGCCTGATTGAGTTAAAGTCAGAAGTTTTCTCTGCAGCTGAAGTGTTTCTGTGTTTCAGGGCAAAGGTAGGTTTTTCCCGCTTTTGCGAGGACAATTACAAAAATAAATAGAAACAGTTTTTCTAACTTAATCAGACCTACGTTTTTATTCACAAATAAAAAATAAATTTTTGCTAAATTTATTTAGCAAAAATTTAGCAAAAATAAATATTATTGCCGAGGGGCACAAGCAGGCCTCCTGACAAACAGATTTTATATATATATATATATATATATATTAAAAACCAAAACCTGACTCAGGCAGGACCTGCCTCCGGGTGACCTGACAGTGTCACATTTAGAAGTTGATGTAAAAATAATGTTTGTTTTAGCCACAAACTGATTATGCTCAGCAGCAAACATACCCTTAACTACAGCATAGAGCAGCTCATCGATGTAGCAGCCATGTAGCCTGACGTAAAAACATTTTGCTAGACAATGTCAAACATTGAGAAGTTTTAATTATTATTAAACGTTATCAAACACGGAGTTTTGAAGCCAAAAATACCTCAGAAATATACAGAGCTAAGCAGGAGAATCAACTCATTTAAAGTTAAAACTGAGCTTCACACAATGACCCTAGCATAAATGCTTGGCTGTTGAACTGGACCGTTCCAGGTTGCCATCTAGCTTTCCATTAGCAGCCCCACTCATCTTTCTGATAAACATTACCAAGGCAGATTAAAACAAACCTTTATCTTGGCCTTTTTCTGTTCTTTCTCATTCTTTTCTCCCTCCCTGAAGTATATGTCCTTTTTTGAGACATTGTTTTGCTAACTTAACTTCTGACCGGAGCTTTGGACGTTTGACTGCTCTGCTCATTGCAGCTCATGTTACCAGCAAAGCGTGCAGTACCTACCGCGGCCACCAGGAGGTCCCCAAGAGCAATTTTTTTTTCTTTTTATCAATTAAATAATTTTTACATACATTATCAAATATATATTATTGTAAAAACAAATCACTTCATAGTGAAATTGTGTGTTTTTGATACTACAGTGACAGAAATTATTACTAAAAAAAAAATAATCAGCTCAACTGAGGGGCCCCTTGGTGGCCCTGGGGCTCTAAGTGGCTACTTAGTTTGCTTATGCCTTGGGCTGGCCCCGCTTCTAAATGTTTCAACTTTTAAAATCGAAATAATCTGGGTAAATACAAAAAAAAGTTTTCAAATTAAATTTTTTGTAAGCCATTCTGGTTTTGTTTTTACTTGAGCCATTGTTGCCATTTAAGCCAGGCACTTTATTTTCAGACAAAACATAAAAGTGCATGTCAACAGATATTCAGCATTTCTCATTTATATTTAGATCTCTGATATTTTAGATATTTGAGAAACAGAATGCCATCAGCTAGTTAAAAGTAGTACGTAAAAAGCACAAATACTGGTGTTGTTGGTTCCTGCAACTCTGAAAACTAATAACAAATCCAGCAGAACATGTTCATTTTAAAGAAACTTTTATAAAGTTTAAACATTTCTGAACATAAACCTTTTGAACAGGTCGGGACATATACAATTCTTAATATGAAACTGTAAATATCTCTCATTGTGCACACTCTTAAAGTGATTCGGAAAATAAACACTGCCATCGTCCACTGCTGGACCTTCTAACATCTCTTTATGTCACTTGAGGCACTTTTTGAAGAAACAGATAAAAGCACAACATTAAAAGACGACAGCGCCCCCTGGAGGCAGTCTTTTTTGGAACACAGTGGCTTTCTTGGAGCAGAGCCCAGCTTACACACTTAAACCGATCAGTTAAGCTTTATTATTAATACAGACATGCGGGCAGCATGAGACAGCTACGCATGCAGGTTTAAATATAGTCGCACGCTGCAGATGGTCGGCCCAGAATGAGTTCTGAACTCCTCAATGTTCGCAGATTATGGATGGTGTCCATTCAGCTACGTTGCTGAGACGGATGTTGAAGGAAAGGATTGTTTTCAGGGAACATTCCTGCGTTGGAAACGATTTCTGGTCTGCAGATAAACATCACATGCTCGTAGTCTTTCCTCTGACAATGAAAGCTTCGGGCTGATTTAGCTCTGATGGTTTCTGGTCTTAAAACCTTCTAATGCAACTTGGTACTTAAATGCTTCTCTGAGGACTGAAAAAGGAAAACTTAGAAAATCATTTCAAAATAATTTCTTCTATAAAATGCACGAACGAATGCAAAAAACCGAAGGCCGCTTTGATCTGTTCCTGAAATGCTTCTGGACACAAGTAGGATATGGACATGTAAACTGTGAAAGGTGCAGTCCCACTTTAACCCAGAGACAGGCGCGATTCATGTTTTCCTGGTAAACGAGGCGAAAAAACGAGCACAAACTCCATCGTGGCGGCGGAGGTTGTTTGTCTGAGCGTTGAGTGGAGCGTCCTCGAGGCCTGCGGTTCTGCAGAGCGCGATGGCACCGGGATGTCAGAGCAGGACGAATGGGTTAACAGAGTCAGTGACAGCAGCAGTGGCCGACTAGCTGGGAGTAGAAGGGCTCTGGTCATGTGAGGTTTCCTCTCCTGAACGGTGAAACAGAATCATAAAGCGGCGGTCCGACTCACAGACATCACCTCTGTTTACTAACACGCGTCTCTCACCAGGAGGTCCGTCTCCGCTTTCGCTGCGTCGCTCGTCTTTATCGTCTGGAATTTCCACTTGGCCCAAATCCTGCGCATCCGCCACACTGGACTCCTTAAAAATCAGACAAATATTTACATGAACACAGCCAAAGCGACACCGGAGCTTCTAGAGGATTCTGTTTACCCGTGACTCTGAGAAACGGTCTTCGTCCGAGTTCCTAAAGCCTTCTGGAGCCTCCATGAGGAACTCCAGGCCGTCCGCTTCCTCTTCATCACTGATGAGACAAAAAAAAAAAAAACAACTCACGTAACCAGAGCAAGATGAAAACGTTTTTACACCTTTACACATTTGTTCATGATTTGCTTTCTGTCAGATCAAAATCTTAAAATTAAAAACATCATATCATATTTAGGGAAAATCAAAACTCCATGTCAGGAGTGTCATTTGGGCCAAAATTACCAGCTCAAAAGTACTTGTAGCCAAATAAATATCACTTTTAAAAACTAAAATCAGCAAAAATGTTGCATTTTTTTTTACCTACTCAGCAATAAACTAAGAATGACATATTTTAAATAAGTAATCAAATTTTCTTGTAGAAAAGGATCCAAAACTTCAAATGGTTTTAGATGTTTATGTTTGATATGCTGCATATATCAAACATAACTTAAAAGAAATTTGCCTTTGCAGTTTGGCGCCTTCAGATTGGGCCTCTGTCTCTTTAAGAAGCTCCTGCCTTCAACATGTCTGTAATGTTTTAATTATCCATGGTGTCCACAAACCCTTAAAAAGTCTTACATTTATAATAAAAAGTGTAAGTTGGTCTTAAATACATTAATCACAGGTCTTAAATATTGTTGTCGCAGGACTATTCAATCTAGTCTTTAAGTTTGAGTCATTGGTATGCTAATATATTGTTGCTAACAAGCTAGCTTCTTTTGTATCCATCGTGGGTAAATGGAAATAAATCACTAATTGGCTGGACGATGTTTGTTTTTGCCACTTCTGTTGTCAACGCTATAGGAGCCAGCAGGGGCCCCAATCGTGTCCTGTGGTTTTTTCAGTGTTTCATTCAAGCTTACGATGGAGTTTCAGGGCAATACTAAGAAAAAAAGTCATAAAATTACCAGAATAACTTTGGAAAATTATGACTTTATTCATGAATTACTATGATCTTTTTCTTGTATTATTTTGATTTTATTCTTGTCATTTTATTTATTGTTTTATTTTATTAGCGTGGCCCTAATGCTTGTACAATCTCTTAAATATGACTTTTCAATCACTATCTACAATAACTCTGAATAATTTGAATTGATATGAGTTACAACATTTCATTTTCCTTTAGGATCAATAAAGTATTTCTGAATTTTAATATTTTTTATAAACATGCAGAGCAGAAGGAATCAGAGGAACTATTTCACCCTGCTGGTACCGACCTTCCTTTGGAGAACATCTCCACATTCTTCTCGTCGTCTTCTTCTTCTTCTTCTGTTTTCTTGTCTTGCGTTTCATTTTGGTCCTCTTCCTGTTTCCCATCCTGCTCTTCTTGGTCTTCGTCGTCCTGCTGTTGCTCCTCTTCCTCTTCTTCCACATCTGAGAAGTCGAGAAAGTCGAAGCTTTCGAGGGCGGTCTCGACTTCCTGAGTGAAGCTGGCAGACGTAGGAAAAGGCGCCTGAGGAGAAACAGACGCAGCAGGTTAGCGCCCGGCGTCGCAGACACACCTGCCGAAGTTTAGCCCTCAGCTCACCGTCGGAGCGTCCGGCGTCAGCTCGCTCTCCTGCGTCTCCTGCAGCTTTCCTGCAGCTTCAGCTTCAGTCTGTTCAGCTGTGGGCTCCTCGAGCGTCTCCATCTGCGTGGAGAACTCATTGGGGCAGCAGCCGCTCAGCTCGGCTGAGGCCTCAGAGATCAGGTCCTCCGACTGAACAGATGCCCTGTCGGCGGCACCGCAGTCCGAGCAGGAGGTCCGCAGGTGGCCGTTCGGCACCGCTTCAGGCTGAGGGAAAACGTCCACGCCTTCCGTCTCGACCTCCTCCTGGTTGGACGAGAGCGACGGCGTGGAGACGCTGGACTTGTGCGGCACGGCGGACAGCTGAGTGGTGGGAGCAGCTTGCAGCAGGTTGGAGGCCGTCAGCCTCTGAGTGTGATGAGCCAGAGCCGGGCTGGACGAGTCGTCTGATGATTCAGAGGAGTTGGACCAAACCGTGCCGTTCTCCATTTCTCCCTGACGCTTCAGCAGAGACTGGTGAAGAAGAAATGATCCCTGTCACTTCAACATGTAGGTTAGTAAATATAATACAGAGCTAAATTTAATAAATAACATTAATAATACAAACTATGAGTCAGACATACTGAAAGCGTTAAACTGAATATGTCTACAGTAGCTGGGTTTTATATAGATGTGGAAAACTAGAAGCACATCTTAGGTCCAGATTTAAAGATGATTTGAACAGATAATGGAAGATTTATGGCCTATACTAAACGTGTTCATCATATTTTTTGCACAAAATCATTCTTGGATGATATTTTAGTCTGATCAGTTCTGCCTCCATTCAGAATGAAATGTTTTAGGGCCTTCTGTCACTTTAAATCCAAATAATCGGCGTCTGGCCCACACCCTAACTCAATGCTTACTCTCACATGTGAAAATGGATGCAAACAGATGCACAACTGTACAACCACACATCTTTAAAAAGCAGAAGTGGAGCCTCCTGCACAACCAACGAGAAAACAGTGAGTGACTTCTGGATGGTAAGTCAACAACAAAACACTTGTATTTTCCAGCAGCCATTGTACAGTTCAAACAGGTGTAAAAACAGCTGACCAAACATGGGGTTACCAGGGAACGGGCCGGGCTTGGGTGGGTTGATGGGTAATGGCGCAGTGCCTGTCAAATATGACCTAATTTGAAACGGCTCATTTTCCAGACACCAGAAAATAGCTGTTTTCTGGGAATAAGTTGATAGGTGTTTTGTTTTTTTTTAGAACCAGTAGAATTTCCCAGGTGAAAGTAGAAACACATGCAAAATGTGAATTTTGTGTAGCAGGCCCCATTTAAACAGCAGAAATTAACCTAAACTGGAGCGAAACCATTAATCACAGATAATCTGGGACGTTCCTTCTTCACATCCTTCAAGATCTGAACCAGACTCCAGAAAACAAAGAACTGTACTAGAAAATACTGCATTAAAAGTTTACAAGAATCTCCAATTCCATAAAAACAAAAGTATAATTCAAATCTTTTTGGACAGTGCTGAGCATTATCTACACATTTGGTGAGTGAATTTACCTCAAGAGAAGGAAAAAAGTAATTTTTTAAAGAGAGAAAACTAATTTCTAGATGTCCTCTGTGCAAACATGCAGCATAAAAAGGGCTTTATGTTGTGAACAAAAACCCAGAGAAAATCTGGATCTGGTTTGCTGAGTGAAGCACTTTAAGTTGTGAATAGAAGCCAATAAATCATAAACTACAAAACAGAGAGGAATGTTTTGACTTCAGCCGATTAGCCGACGACGCTGGATGGTTGGTACTAAACTTCACTGAAACCAACATGAACAGAGGAGCAGATATTAAAACTCAAACAAATTAAAAGCTCATCTTGCTTTTAAAGATGTCGTGGGAAAGTCAGCTGATTCATTTAGCTTTCCTTTTGTTTCACTGGGAAATAATTAACCAACTAAATGATCTCCTTTGTTTTTATGAAGCTGTAGGTAAACATGGGATTGTATGAGATTCTAACAGAAAAAAACCCACCTAAATTTATAATAACCATGATCCTAATACATTGTCATGAAAAACAGAAAAGTATTCATTTATCGACACTTTTAATCTTAATCTTCACTGTATTTTATTAGGATTTTATGAGGCTGACCAACGCAGGTGATAAATGGTTTTCTGTTTTTTACAAATATACTCTGAAAAGTGCGGCATGCATTTGTATTCAGGCTCTCCATTCTGAAGCCACTCAGTTAAATCTTTCACAAATCACCAAATAAAGTTAATAAAGTACAACTGTGTGTCCTGTGAGAGTCTATGAGGTTTTGTTAAAGAACATTAGTGAATAAATAATATCATAAAGCCCAAGACTAAAGCAGATAGGTCTGGGTTAAAGTAGTGCAATAGTTTATAGAAAGTTTAGTTCATAAAACAATATCCACAGCTTTGAACATCTTGCTCAGTATTGTTTAAACCATCATCTGGAAATAATTAGCTTAGTGATGACTTTATATGCTTTCCTGAAGAGGTTAGTAAAGGTCCATGATCTATACTTAACATGTTCGTTTCATTGTTTTACATAAAATCCGAATAAGCCTACAAAACTCAACATTTACACTCACACAAGAAAATAACTGCAAACAGATGTGCAATTATACAACCGTCTCTTAATATTACACAAATATATTCTCTGAATGCCAAGTCAACAACAAAACATTCGTCTTTTCCAGCAGCACAAAGCAGTAAAACCAACTGAGCAAACGTGTTGGAACCCAGCTTGGGTTGCTAGGCAACGGGCTGGGCTCAGAGGTTGCTAGGAAACAGACTGGGCTCAGGAGTTGCCAGGTAACGGCACAGTGCCTGTGGAATGTGACTTAATCTGGAGGTTTTTGAAACAGCTCTTTTTACAGACACAAAAAAATTAACTTACTACCAACAAACAGATGCGTTTGCCCTATATAATGTAACACACTTTTTTTTTACAACTTTATCTAATTTAATTTACTTTTTTTCATGTATTAATTTCCTTCCATTTAACAGTGTTGTTCTACTTTATGTTGGTATATCACATAAAATCCCAATAAATACACTGTAGTTTGTGGGTTTAACATAATTTTTTTAATTAAAAGATTATGAATGTTGTTATAAAAGGTATTGTACTTTTTTTGTCATTATGTTGATGTTACCTGCTTAGTTAGTTGGCCTATCTGCTCAGGTAGACGGCCTGAATTTGTCACTGTCAATATTTTTAACATCAAAATTGGACCTTTTCTTAGAGCTGGGTGACATGTCCTAAAAATTAAATCTGAGTTTTTTTTTTTGTTTTTTTTTTACAACAGAGCCAATTTTAATTTTTTTTTTTTCAATTACAAATGACAAGAGCTATTATTCAAAAGGTGGCTTTTATTTCAGTCATCCCTTCTGTGAGTATCAGGGTCAGGTTACAAGATTTTTTGTTAAATAATCAAAATATTGCCTTCATTTTTACCAGACAAACATCTTAAAATTACGAGATAAATTTGGTTTTATTGAGAGAAAAGCTAAATGAGGATCTGACATGACCAGCTCAGTTCATGTGGTTCTTTCTTTCAGCTGTTTGCATCATTGTTTCAAAGTCCTGCTCCTGATAATAACTAGATGATTTAGTAAAACATCAAGTATTTGTATTAAGTATAATCCATAAAAAAATACCAAAGTATATTTACCATATGCTCAACATTCCTCATTTAATTTATTTTTCATGTTCGAGTTCTCATAAAATTGCTACTTTCTTCATCTTCAAAAACCAAAAATTTGATTGTTAAAATCAATTTATCATCCAGCATCAAGTCCAAACAAAAATGCAAAAGTGTGTCTTTTTAAAACCTCGACACTGATAACCAGCCCACGTCTCGTTGTCACTGGTTTAAACATAAATTAAACATTAGCAGGAACTGATTGGAAATCAACAACGATCAATTTTCTTTTTAAAGAAACTACAAACTACGCTAAAGCTACGGCCCAACACACCGGCTGCGATGAGACAAAGTGGAACTTCGCTCGGCTGAATTCCCACCGGAGCGACGCCGCCATGCCTGGAAAAGCCTCCGCCAGCGAGCGGCTGTGGCGCGGCCCGCAATGAGGCACGCTCTTCGTCAGGGTGAGGAAGAGGAGCAGGGACACATTGGAGCACTACTCAACCACTATCAATCAGCTACAGCTGCGCTCAAACATGCTGCTGCCGCCACACAACAAGCCCCCGCTGCTGCCATTCACTCCCCTCGCGCCGTGGGCCCCACAGCCACTCGCTGGGCCACACAAGCCGCTGTGAAACTCGCCACACACTCCAGAGCTACGGCTACACACACAACAACTGGGGAGCAGCTGAAACACAGAGCAAGCCGGTGAAATGACAGATGAATCATACACACAAAAATGCTAAATTAACCAAACCACTTGAACGTTTCCCTCCTTTTGTCGTGTAAGAAAAACAACGTAACTTATTGGGATTTCATGTGACAGTTTAGCACAAAGTAGAGCATCGTTGTTTATTTAAAATGTTACAGCTCTAAGCAGAGTTGAGTAATGACTAATTACATTTACTTGAGTAACATTTTGGGGAAAAAATGACTTTTAGGAGTAATTTTACTACAATATACTTTTTATTTTTCCTTGAGTAATTTTTTTAGGAAGTATTTCTGTTCTTACTGGAGTGAAATTTCCAGATTTTCAACCCACCGAATGAAAAACAAACATGTTTTTTTACCAAAAACAGTTTTTGTTAAAGTTTCAGTTACTGAAGGAAACTGATTTGAAATTTTTTTTTCTTTTTCCTTATTTTGTTACTTTTATGAATTATTGTCATTTTGGTCCTTAAAATACCAAAATTTCCACTTGACTTTATATTTTGGTCCATCTGATGATGTAATTTTTAAACATTAAAAGATTGATAATTTGATCAGTTACTTTTTGCCAAATACTATTTTAGATTTCCTTGAGTAATTTCTTGGATGGCTACATTTTTCCTTTACTCAACTAAAAATATGTTGAAGTAGAGCTACTCTCACTAGAGTACAATCGGTTCGTTCTCTGCCCACCTCTGCCTGCAAGTCGGGCCGGACTTTAAATTATTTCATACCGCATATCTGATCATTTTCATTTTCCTTACTTTCTTTTCTAAAGAAGAAATTACAAATGAAAGAAAATAAATATGTTCAAAAAGTGGCTTTTACCATCTCTCCTGAAAGTTGTACACCATTTTGTTATTGTTAAATTACATGAATGTAGGCATAATATTAACAGAATCAAAATGCAAAAATGAAAGCAAAACGTCGTTCAAATGAGGAAAAAAGCTCAGGCTGTGTTATTCATTCAAAACATATTCAGTTGTTAGTTTAATCACTCCGACCTCCAGTTACTGTTTGATGTGTTAAAAGATGAAGTATTTCCTCATCTGTAAGGCCGATATCCAAGTATAACTTCACAAGATGCAACGGCTTCCTCATTTTAATGCTTTGCTGTTTTTCATGTAGGAATTTTAATAAAGTCACTATTTAATTCTCCTAATATTATGACTTTATTCTTGTATTTTTTTGATTGCTGTGTGGCTATTTTAATAATTGAAATAAAAATTATCTGTAGGAAAAGATGCTTAGTACTGTTAGCATCAACATGTGAAAAACGATAACAGTGTTATCGTTATCGATAACGTTATCGTAACGTTATAATCATAATGTGTTGATTATGTTTTATCATTTATCCAATTAATAATTTCATAGCAAAGGGGGCTCAGCAGGAGATTTTTCTGTGGAATTAGTAAATATTTACAGAAAAATTCAAAATGTATGTATTTTCTTGTAGTTTTTGCTTAATTACTGATCATATGATTTTAGCATCAATCTCTATGCTCCCTTCATCAGTAGTCCGATTAATAATCGTTTCAGCCCTAGACGTAACGCAGCTATAAGTTTTCTCCCTGACCTGCTTGTTGTCTTCTTCATGGTCCGTTTTGTTCACTAATGTTTCCAGACTTTCACAGAACGGCTGTAGATGTACTGAGATTAAAATGAATCAGAATAAAAGGAGATATTGAAATTCCTCCTGACTTTTTATTGACTTGTTTCCTTCCACCTTACAGTTTTGTGCTTTTTCTTGTTTCGCCACATAAAATCCCAATAAAATGTTAAAGTTAATGGTTGTAATGTGACAAAAAGCTTACAAGTTCAAAAGGTGTGAATACTTTTCTGAGCCAGAGTAAATAAAGACGGCTGTTTAATTAAAATCAGTTTTAACTGGACTCACGTAAAAGACCTGCTCCCGCATGGACGGCGTGTCCGGAGGGCTCTGATTGGACAGCAGTCGCTTGGAGACCGTGCTGGACGAGGACGTCTGGTCGTCCCTGTCAAACGGACTGAACAAACACAAACAACGCAGGGAGTCAGATTTTATGATAAAAGCAGCTGCAGCAAAGAGAGAAAAGCGCTGAGGGAGAATAATTTATGACCTCCAGGTGACCTCTAGGTTGAGTTTCACCGTGCCGAGGTCGTTGATGTCCACGGCGAGTGTCTGCGGCAGCGGGCAGAACAGATCCAGCATCTCGCAGGACACGCTGCCCACCACCACATGGTTGGCCAGGCTCTTCAGCTCCGTCACCTTGACAACAGAAACGAGCAAACACGAGGCGCAGCCGCTCAGAAACCGTTCAACACGAGATAATTATCGAAGGCGAGCAGCAAACAGAGCATGGAGGACATTTTCCTGCAGACACTCTGAACGCAGTAAAATTAAAACACTTTACGCATTTTAAAGGTCTTCAAACTTTTCCAGAATTACCTTTAAATAAACAAATAAAAAAAGAGTGTAAATTCACTAATATAGGGCATCATCTATTACTGTTGTTCATAATCTTTTGTGATAGTTTTCTACATTCTGCAGCAGGGAGAAAATCAAGTAAAACTTTGTATTGAAATTTCTCAGTCACAATAATTTAGCAAAAAAAGAAAAAAAAAACAATTTCAATAATGTTTAAGGTATAAAATATAAGCCGATCTTAATTTCACAGATCAATAAATCACTGAGTCATTAGGAATAATAAATATTCAATATTCATCATTTAAGGTAAATGACCTAAACAAGACAGAATAAAAATGTCTTTTTCAGGTGAATGAAAATATCTGGTTTCATCTGTAAATAAATCCAAAATTATACTTTTAATCAAATGTTACGATGTTTGAATATTAAGCACTTTCCAAACCTTGGAAGCAGTTGAAATTTACACATTTTCAAGGACACAAAATCAACAGATCCCCATTTTATTTTTTTTATTATAATTTTTACTGCAATTTTCTTCTCAAAACTGGCCAAAAACATTGTGTTTAAGTGACCGCTGCCTCAGCTAGGCGAGTGATAAAACGTCAGATTTAACATTATAAATTAGCGCAAATATCGTAAAAATTACTCAGAATATTTCCAAATTTATCACCACAAAATCTGTGATTTTTATTGCAAAAAATGAGAAAGCAATCAGAAAATCCTGGATGGACTGATCAGTGTGAAAACATTATCAATATCATTTAATTTTAAGAAACACTTATTGAATGCTGAACCAACCAGCTATTTATTGATATTTTACCAGTTAAATGGAACAAAACATTAAGAAAATTCAGATTTTTGATACGGCCCAAAATGAAAATGAGTTTGACCCCTTTAAATTTTAAAGCTTTATATGAATGATTAACTCTCAATAGTTCAATCATTTCATGGAAATCAATGGGAAGAAGTCTCTGTTATCCTTCAAAGTTCTGTGAATTACTTCCAGTGTCAGTTTATTTTGTTTATTTCAGGATGCCCAACCTCTAAACCGGCCAGATGTGCTGCAATGAGCCGTTCATTACAATGTCAATAGCAGAGATTTATTCCCTTTATTCCAGTTTGATGGTTCTGGGTTCTTCCTGCACGTTCTTTCTGCTGATCAACTTCCCTTTTCCCACGCTGTCAACACATCCCAACAGCATCTCCTCCGCCCTGCTGCTAACTGGAATCCATAGCACTATAAACCACTCTGATATCATCACTAATGAGCCAAAACAAAACAGAAAACATTTCACGGCTTACAGCCAACCAGCAGGATTTTACAAAATTAATTTTAAAAATCTGCTAAAACATCAAACAAAACTACTTTTTTTGACACTCAGAAGCGAAATCTAGTCAGATACGATTATATATATAACATATCCATGAGAAAACGCAAACAAGCACCTTCAGTTCTGGCTTCACACATCAGTGACATGAAAAAATGCAGCTGCTCATGTCTGGACAGGAGCTCAGAGATATGATCATAACATGAGCTGGCTTTGCTCCAAGGACTTCCTGTTTGTTGCAGGACCAGTTTAAAGGTTGCATTTGTTGGCTTATAAGGTTTTGAAATAATACAAGACCTTACTAGAGTAAAGATTGAAGTTGCAACATCAGATAATTAAAAATGTTTCATCAGCCCTGTGCAGCGGCTCCTCATAAAAAGGGAGACGTTTGTGTTTGATGTCAGAACTGCTTAGAACCGCGGCGTCAAACTCATTTTTGTTTTGGGTCAAATCAAGATCATGAAGGCTCTTAAAGGGCCGGTTGTGCCAGAATGTATTGATTAAAACCTGTTCACAAAGATATCAGTGAATTCTGAAAAGTAAATAATAATACTGAACATTTTTTCAGGCCCTCCAGGATTTAAGTTTTGTGATTTTATGCAATAAAAATCAAAGTGTTTGTGGTACTAATTTGGAAATATTTGTGCTTATTTATGAAGGTAAATGCAACATTTTATTACTTGTTGTAAAGATCGTGACATTAATTAAGGCTAAGGCTAAGTTTAGTACAAGTAAAGTTTTTGACAATTTTTGAGGAAAATCTGCAATAAACTCCCAATTATATAGTAGTGCAAAAAAAGTGCTGGGATTTGTTGATTTTGCGTGAATTTCCACGATAATTCACAAGAAACTGGAGGGATTGATTGATATAATTTGGCAGTAAACAGATAAAAACTGCATTGATTTGATTGATAAAATATTATTTAAGCACATTTAGTGTTTAGTCTAGAACTTTTTCCAGTCATTTTCGACTTCTCTATAAAAGAAAAATCCTGTAAATAGTTTAATTACCTTGATGGACAGCAGCTCTGTGACCAGAGGCTGGAAAGTGAACTCCTCGCTGTCCCATATCTGCTTGTTGCTGACCTCCACGCGACCTCGCAGCCTCCAGCGCTGCCGGCCGTACCGCATCAGGACCTACCAGCCCCAGAATAAACCACAACATGACGCCACTGCGAGCAGAAACCAACGGTTTGACTGTGGCCGCCCTTTCGCGGCTGCGCCTTACCTCGTATTGGTCGCCAGCACACAGCCGTGCGAACCCAGCCAGGCCTGAGACGTCAACAAAGAAATGAGAACTGGGCCGCGAGAAGGAAGTCGCAAAGTAAGTGTGAAGAGTGACTCACCCTTCATCTTCACATGAAATTCTCCCATCTGGCTTTCTAATTCGTTCTCCAGGGAGCACATGTGCTACACAGGCAAGGAAAAAAAAAAAAAAAAAAAAAAAAAAAAGGTTCCCCCTCAAACAACCAAAAATAAAATAAAAATTCATTCATTCTTCTAACTTTCTCTGCTTTTACTGAACTGAACAATTCGGTGTAAGCCACAATTCAATAAGACATTAGGACAAAACTGCAACTTTTACATTAAAATCTACTTGCAAAAATGTGAGAAGCAACACAAAGTGATCATCTTGTCCAGGTTTTCTGGTCTCCATCTGTTGTCATGGTAACTAGGACCACATGTCCTCATTCACTTGGTGCACAGAGATCTGCTTTTAACTGCTGCATTAAAATTTGGCTAAATAAAGCCATCGTTTTCAAATGAACACCGACTTACATCCTGTTTTTATCACCGAGATCAGAAGAAAATTTCTGTTTTCTTCAATAAATAAAACAAAAAAAGCAAACTTGATGACTTATTTACAAAGAAAAGAATTCAAAAACCATTTGAAATTTTAGATCCACAATCCCGTGCCTACAAAAATAAATCTGATTACTTGTTTAAAATAGTTTATGCTTTGGTTTATTGTTGAGTAGATAAAAGTGCAACATTTTTTGGTGCTATTAGTTTTTAAAAATGATATTATTTTGGCTAGTGCTGTTGTAAAAGAATATTTCAGTAATCGAGTACTCTAGAATATATTTACGATTCTCTGTCTCTTCCTCTCTCTTTCGCTCCCTCTCCAACCATTACACCACAAAACGCCGCACAATTCAACAGTTTTGGCCTGCAATGGTTTTTGCAGTGACTATTTTGGCCCACATAACAAAATGTTTGGACGCCCCTGACCTGGACTAAACTTGTAAATTAATCAGCAAGGCAGACGTTCATTAGCTAAAGACGAGCAGACTCCAGGTCAGCCACTTGCCTCTGTGTATTCCCTGTAGCCTTTATTGGCTTCGCTCAGGCTCTCTCGGGCCTCCTTGCTGCCTGTGGCCGAGTTGAAGGCCGCCACCATCTTACTCGCTCCATCACGCAGTCGCCGCTGTATACAGTAAGCCTCATACAGTTCCTCCACCTGGGAACATCACAAACAAACAAAGGATCAGCATCAATAGATTTTTGTCATAGTAGATCAGAAAGCACAGATTTATTGTATAAAGTGAATTCTTTATTTTAAATCAACAAAACACATTCAAGCTTTAAATTAGAAGTGTTTAATGATAACTTCAAACCACCTCTTTAAGTCATTGCTCTTTAGCTGTTAAATGCTTCTTTAGACACCCAGGATTATTCAATTTAATTCAAAAATACTTCACATGTTGTAACTCATTAATTTAGATTCTTCAAAGAGTTATTACAGATGGTGATGGCTGTTGATGGGAAGAATAACATGCAAAAGAAAGGCTTTAAAAAAAAGCTAAACAAATGCTATTCCAAACAACCCCTCGTGTCATATAACTGAAATAAAAATATATAACAGTATAATATGCACAAAATCTGAAAAGAATTAAAATATCTATTCATGTTGGAAAAAAAAAGAAAAACAAATAAAATGAAAAATATTCCAAAAAAGCCATAAAACACAGTTCCTCGAACAGAGAGAATATTTTAATCTCTATCTGTTCTGCTCTGTTTGGTACCAAGATGAGCTTCAGAACTTGTTGGTCTTTAGTTGCTTTAAACTGTTTAATTATAGTTTGGATGTAGATGAGTAATTATTATTTGAAGGAATCCTATAAGAGCAACACATCTATTTTACTTAAGTAGCATGTTCTCTCCTCTTTCCTGTTTTGAAGTGTGGCGAAGAGGAAAGAAACAAACTTTTGCTTTCAATCATCATATTTGTACTCCAGGAACACAGCAAGTCTTAGAAACCAAAAATTAAATCAATTTAAAACGTAAAGTCTAAATTACAAAAAACACACTTGGGTGTCAATAACTGAGGCGCGGGATGCAAGCATGCAGCCAGCTGGTGATGAAAATGAAAAGTCCAGAGAGTTACCATTAACTATGTCACCCAGTAAAACTAAAAAATATGAGCTGAAAGCCAATAAAATTCTCCATAGAACCGAGAGCAAAATGAACAGCTTGTTATTATATGACCTGGTGATTTGCTGTTATTATTACGGCCATAAAAATACTGCTTCTGTGTATGTGGTGGAAATTATCAGTTACATGATACACAGGGCAAGACATCCAACCATGAGAAAACAAGCAACCAGACTTTCAGTTCTGGAGTTTAATAAATCAAAAATGTAGCTGCTTCTGTTTTAACACGACCTAGAAAGCATAAACATATAACAGGTGAGCTGATGTCGCTCCAATGGTTTCCAATTGGTGACAGAATGAAGTTTTTAATATTGGTTTCTAAAGCTTTACTATGAACAATCTGTGGCTGAAAATCCACAAGTTGAAAAGTCAGATTAGCAGATGAGTCTGCTGGCTGGTGACAAAAATGGAAAATCAAAATAGTGAACATTGAATACACCCACCATTAAAACTAAAACATGAGCTGCAAGATCACATGTTTCTCCACAGAACTGAGAACAAACTGCAAAGCTGGTTAATCAATCTGTATATCTTTGCAGGAATCATCTTTTATTTTCCTACAGAATTGCTTATTGTGTCCTTTTTCAACCCTTATGTCAGAAGATTGATCTACATACTAACCTTGCTGAGGTGGAACTCCAGGCGACGCATGAACCTCTCTATGGCTTTCACTTGCTATAACATAAGAAATATACATCAGCCAATTCAGTCATATAGAGAATAGACAGTTAAACAAAGGTTTTCAGGGCTGGCATTAAAATAAATCCAGCATATGAGGCTTGTTCTACACAGAAAAGACCTATAAAAACTTAATATCTCATTTAAAGCGTGTCCTGTCAAAACATAAATGGTCAGGCAGAAACGAGTCCAATGACATGTGAAACACTAAGGTAAAAAAAATATATATAAACAAAGATGCTTACATTTAGCTGTCTAAGCATTTACATAGTTTAAATTTTGATTTGTAGTATTTTTGAGACAAATTCAGCTGATTTTGGAGCCGATTACACGAATAAAACGCTGAATATTTAAATGTTGTTTTACCCCAGCACAGTAAAACATACATTATATTGCCAAAAGTATTTGTACACGTCCAAATCCATTGAATTCAGATGGATATACATGTAGTTTGGTTCAGATGATGCATAGACTCATACATAAAAATAAATCAGAATGAAACTCACCTTATCCAACTCATACAGAGACCCCTGCCAAGAGATCAATAAAAACAATCAATTAGTTATCGATTGAGTTAACTTAAAGTAGACTGATCTATCAAGCGATTAACAATTATAACCTCAAGGGCCGCTCCATTATGCAGCTCCGCTGAGTGACCGCCATGAAAAATTAAACTTCAGAAGCTTATCGAGTGTTTATATTTCGAAACAGAACCGCCTAAAGTAAGTATTACAACCGAAAGCGGACTCTGTTTGGACAGTTGTCCTTTTCTGTTCAGGAATAGCCGCCATCTTTGTTTCTACATAAGGTGGCTCAGATTCAGGGTGACCGCCGGCGCCTTCTACTGGATGGCGGCCAAACTACAACACTAGAAGAAGGCGTAAGCGGAGACTTAGATAATATATTGGAACTGCTTTAAATCTAATAAACCACGTGTGTCAAACTGATGGCCCGCGGGCCAAAAGCAGTCTGCATACATTCTCATGAGGCCCCGAGATTTTAGAAGTAAAACCTTTAATATAACAGCTATGTGCTTAAATATTATTTTATCAATAAGAAGTTTTATCTGTATTCTTTCAAATTAGATCAAGGTGAAAATATGTTTAGTATTATTTAATTTCAAAAAGTACTCAAACACAGACACAGCTATTTATTCATACTTTAACAGTTAGTTAATGAGTTTTATTAATATATTCTGCCTCAACAGGTTCTTGATGTTGATACGGCCCAAAATAACAACAAAAATAATTTTCACTACCCTAAAACAAACCATTAATTGTTTGCATCCCTGCATTCAATATGAAGTTCTCCATGAATAATAGCTGAAGCCACTCTTGAAACTGGGGTGACTGGTTTGACTGGACAGGCTCTCACCAGGCGACTGTTCTTTTTGTTTTCTCTGATCTGCTGACCCAGACTGTCCAGCTCCAGCTGGTGGACCTGCAGGTATGACCTGACATGACAAAGGAAAACCATCTTTACCTCCCAATGTTATTCCACCAGGGAGTCACCCACACCCACTCATGCCTCCACTCACTGTAAGCCTTTGCGTAGAGCAGCGTAAACTTCATCCAGCCGCTCAGGTTGGGGGGTTTTAGTGGGTGGCAGTTTGGTGGAGCCTGTGAACATCCTGCTTCCTTACAAGGCACGTTTTCTTTTTTGGATCAAACTGTGCACAGTGGAGGAAGAGGAAGAGGGAGAATTATCTCCACTGATAAAGGTTTGGGATTTGTTCCAGCTGAAAGCACCAAGGCGACAGCGAACCGGGGCAGAAGGAACCCCACTCACCTGCTGAGCGGAGAAACACGATCACTGCATGCTTGGAGGGTTGAGTGTAGCTTTGTGGCTTTAACAAACCAAAGTACATGTCCTGCAATCACACGAGAAGGTCACATTAGCAAGGAAAACACATCTGTCTGTCTCTGACGTGGTTGTTTTGAGATTCTCTATGGATTCTGGTAATTACAGGGGTGAATGGGAGGAGGAAAATGGAGGACATGCACAGCGTTTCACTTCCTCAGTTTGTCCAGGCCGCTTTGTTGAGAGTCTTAGATGGCGAGTAGCATGTCAGCAGCAACCACAGAGGCCGCAGCTGACAGCAGCAGGGAGTACAGTCTGCTTATGCTTCTCTTCCCCTTCCTTCCTTTTCCCCTCCCTCTCCTCCACGTCCAGCACTGGAGTGCAGGAAGTTGACGCTGGCCAACGCTAGACAGGAAATTCTCCACTCAAGTTTGGCCTAAGAATAAGAAAACCATCCCTCCACTGAGCGCATGAGGCTAAAAAAAGAAAAAGAAAAAGGTCGAGGCTTCGACTCAGCGAGGAGCAGAAACTACAACAGGAGGAGTAATAATCTTCTCACAACAGAGATTTAGAGAGTTAAAGCAAAGCAAATCTGTGCAGCAGGAGCTTGGGTGGGACGGAAACCAAAGCATCTGCTCGGCATTGCTGGGGAAAGTCTTACTGCGACAGACGGAGAGAGGCGCTCCACCTGTTGCAGAGGGAACCAGAGCTGCAGCTATCTGTTATTTTATAATCAATTATTCTATTGATTAGTCTGACGATTAATTGGCACATTCTGCAGATTTTTTATTGAACCACTTCTTAAGCTTCTTTTCTGCAATATTAGAAATACCAATAAACAAACAATTCATTTTTTAAATAATAAAATAAACATTTTATTGTCTAAAATGCAATGATACAGCATTCTGCTAGTATTCGCTTTTCATTTGTAGAATCTTTCTGCTCGACTTAATTTCTTAAAACAGTGAAGAGATGATTTGCTCACTTTTTTTGATTAATTGATTATTAATTGGATAGCAAAAGGTGCTTAATAAGATTTTTTTTACTGAATTTGAACCAAGTGAAGCTGAAAATGTCACTTAAGGGGTTTGGAGTAGAACATAGTTATTTTATTTTTTTACCTGTGTATTTTTGTACAGTTTTGGCCAAATTGCTCTCCTTAATATGTTGTTCTTTCAGCAAATTGCCTGTTTTTGAGCCTGTAGTAAATGATTAAACGCTTACTAAATTAAATGGCGGTTATTTCAGATTTTTGATTCATCACGATTAATCACAATTAATCAGATTAATCGTTTCAGCCCTAAAGGAAATACTCAGATTATGGCTTTTATATGATCAAAGCAATATTGCTATATAATAAGATTAATCTTTTTCAGGACAACAGTGTGAATATGTCGACTGGAGGGATAGGTGGAGCTGATCAATTTTAGTTTCACAGATTAAACATGCCTATCAACGTCTGCTGTGATAATCTCACAGAAATAATCCCATTTAGCTCTTTAAATCCATGCATCTTAGACCCACATCATGTCCTCCTCAGCAGGCGGCTCTTATGTTAATAACTATGAGAGCTAATCGCTCAGTTTGCCCCCTGTTAGATGTGCTTTCATCCCTTTCTTCACAGAGAGGTCATTAGCTGGATTAATCCTCTCTGTACGGAGCTGCACACAAAGAGGACACTGTTCACAAACACCTCACAAGACTGGAGTACATTTTTTAAGAAAAAACAAAACAGAAAAGCTTTATTACAATCAGGGAATGTACAAGTTCAGACAGCTGTTTCAGCTGAGAAAAATCCCAGGAATTAATCCATACATTGGTGAGAGAACAACGTTCCGCATTCGCTGTTTAATCTGTAAATTATTTGTCTCAAATTAGGAGCCAAGCAAAGACTTGTAAAACAAAAACAGAAAGAACATCCAGTGCCTCACAAGAAGAACTCGGTTTTATTTTCCCACATTTTGTCGTGCAGTGCAGGGCTGGGCGATATGGACTGAAGGTTTTACCACAATACTTTGTGGTACTATTGTAATAAAAATGACAAAAAGACCTATTTATTATTTATCTTTTAGAAACTATATGGCTTCTATATGCATGAAAACAGCGGTCACAATCAATACTGCTCCTGAAAAACATAAAAATTATAATACTTAGAACACCAGTCACATAAAAAGGTGATGTGAATCACTAGACTTCACGCAATTAATCATATTTTCAAATTTATCAATACTCTCATTGAACTAATCTACTTTATTCTGGAGAATTAGCTTCTCTGATTTCATTTTCATGTTTTGCTTGTTTATAGTCACAGAAATTCAGCGTAGGAGTCTGCATGCGTGTAGGACAGGATTGTTTAATTTAGCTGTCTTTTAATAAAGCTCCAACCAAGGACAAAATCTGTGCACAAAACAACGGTTGCTTTGTTTCTCAAGCGTAACATTGTTCAACATGCTGATCTTGAATAATACATTTGAACTGAACAAAGTGGAAAAAACACTAAAATTAACATTCCTTACAATTTGGACAGTTCTGGAGGTTTTAAATATTATTAAACAAACTTTATTGTGACAACGATAAATTAGGATTCTTATCACGATAAATGATAAATGATGTAATAAATAATGCCCACTCCTACAAGGTCCACAAACTTTAATGTGTTTTATTGATATTTTATGAGACAGCTCGAAACAACGTAAAGCATTATTCTGAAGGAAACCTTACCACGAAGCCTCAATTAAATCTAGCTGTGGCCTTTGACTGGGCCGTTCTAATCCATCAGTATGTTTTGATCTAATCCATTCCAGTGTTTCTCTGATTGTTTCTGACCAGCTTCCCTGAAGAAAAGCCTCCCCACATCATGATGCTGCCACCGCCATTCTCACTGTGGGCATGTTGTGTGATTTTTGCTGCACATACCACTTTGAATATGGGCTGAAGAAAGTAGATTTCTCAGGTATCTGTACGTTCCTTTAAGTATTTGTCTTTCTGACGACTTTTTACTTTTCATATGGCTCATTACTTGATGAAAAGAGATAATGATGTTTAGTCAAATCACTTCACACGCAGAAAGTGTGTTATAATGTCGGTAATTATCCATTCAGTTGGATGCAACCAAAGCAACGCAGAAGAAGGAGAGCAAACCGTGGCATGAGAAAACAACATTAACATCACAAACAAAAGAGGAACACATTCAGAGACGCAAGACATTCCCTATCTGTGGCCATATTTTAAAAAATTCTGCCATGTGTTTGGCCCAAAACACGATTAATGACGAATGCGCTGTGTTTTGTGTAATCTAAATGATCCTGATTGAGATCTGGTTTGAAGAAAAACTCGACCGTATCAGTATGTTTAAAATCTTTACACCAACACAGTGCATTCTATGAACAAAAAAAAAGTATTTAGTATGATTAGAACTTTTTAAGTATTTTAGATTTGTCAAGTCATTTTGTATTCTCGAAGGTGAAAATTACTTTTAACTTTTTGTTTTTAAGTACATTTCAAAACCTGTACTCCTTTACTTTTACTTGAGTAAAACAGTCTGACATGTACTTTTGGTTTTACTACAGCATTTTTTCATACAAGTGTCTGTACTTCTAGAGAATCTGAGTACTTTTGACACCTCTTCTCCCTCCACATGAATCTCATCTTATCTCGTCTTATTGTAACTCTAACCAGACCTCTGAGATGTTCAAAGCCTTAAACGTCTCTCTAACTTTCTCCCTGACCCGTCTGCTGTGCTCTTGGCCGGCTGTTTGTTCGCTCATGTTCTCCAACAAGCCTTCAATAAATAGCTGGATCTATACTCATGCTGAACTAAACACAGGTGGACTCCATTTACTAATTAGGTGACTCATGAAGGAAATTACTGCACTGAATTTTATTTATCGGTATATTCTTTTCCATCTGGTCAATCACGTAAAATTAGTTCCAACTGCATTTTAATAAAGGGGTGCGCCGATTTACCGGTGCCGATTTACTTCATTTTGGGAGTCTGGTGATCGTTTGATACTTGCATGTGAATCCGATCTTATCTTCCTCAGCAAAGAGCTAAAAGTCCACCACTGTCCTCTTCTGTCTGAGAGGTTTGACTGATAGATTGACCCACCAAGTCATGTCTTCACATTTGCAGTTAATAATAGTCAACCCACTGCTATAATCTCAGTGATTTTCTTGCTATACATAGCAATATTTGAAATTTAAAAAAAATAATAATAATAGTATCGGCCAAAATCGGAATCGGCAGGTCAGGCTTTTTAAAAGATCGGTAATCGGCAATTAGTCAAAAAACAACAATCAGTGCGCCCCTAATTTTAACTGAAAACGTGTAAAATTAACCACAATCTGATTATGTTTTTTAATACAATTACTATTTTCCAGTGAGTATGATTTGTGATTTTGGGAGTCTTAAAGGGAACCGTGTCTGCTCCACAGCTGCATTCACCCATACTTTGGTTCTGCTTCAGGAGGAAGAGGAGGAGGAGGAGGTGAAAAGGAAGGGGAAGTGGTGTTACAATAAAATGCAGCCACCTCTTTTCCAGATTACTGGATTATCTTTACCCGGCGGCAGCAGTAGGCCACTCAGGCGGATAAACACACCGCAGAGATCTTTTCCCCGCACTAACAGAGAGGGATGGAGCTCAAAGTTATGAGGCTCCGTCTCTCCACATCCACACTTTGTATTCCGTTCATATCCCTCCCCACAGCCGACCAGAGGGGCTCATCACAGGCCACAAAAAGTCCCTTCCCGTCCTCACAAGGACCCCCATCAACTCCGAACGCATTTTAAACACCAAAACAGCCGAGAAAAAAAAAACAAACAAACAAAGCAGGAGAAGAGCCGAACAGAGCCTGCAGGGAGACTGTTGTTATTTGGAAAACATCACAGCGAGACAACTTCTTCACGCCCGACGGACGGACTCATGTCCAGAGAAAACACTCAGGGTTCTTCCAGTGACCTTGGTGATAAAATAAATGTTCAGCGTCCTACCTCTGCGTTAGTGTCCGACAGCCCGAAGGGTAGAGCCGGAGTCCCATTCTCAGCGAGATGCTGCTCTCACTTAGCAGAGGTTTACAGTTATTCTGGGCGCTGTCCTTCTCCCTGATTTCGCAGTTTTTTGTGTCCAAAGTCAAGCTAGCTGCGCACACCAAAGGCTACTTCCGGTGGCCCAATTTCAGCATAAAAGCTCAGCAAGTTACAGTTAGTTATCTTCTTAAAATAACTGCCAAAGTTTTTTTTGTTGTTGTTTTTTTTTTTCTTTGTTTTTTTTTTTTTTTTTTTTTTTTGGGGGGGGGGGGGGGGGGGGGAGGGCATTTGAAAAAAAAATTTTTTCTCTCTTTTTTTTTTTTTTGGAGAATTTATTTTTA